>NW_025403608.1:0-1238 GCF_020080835.1 Cotesia glomerata
ATTATCTTTATTGTTTTCATAAGTATACATAGTCTCTTATTACAGACCTCTATATTCTTACACAGATTAATTTTGTTGTATTTGTGTTTATTTTGGGAGGCATAGGGATTTAAATTTTAATTTTAAGGAAGAGCTTAAGAGAAATTTAGCAGATTATTCAATAAAAATTCAATGAATTTTAAAGCCTCTACAAATGGTTTCTGGGGCAATCTCCTCAGTGGTTTGGCTGGTTGGCATCCTCGGCATCTCCGCTGGTGATTGGGTTCCCCTGGATCCATCATCCCCGGCATTCTGTTCTCACTCTTTGTATCAGGATCCGGCACTGGCCTTCGCCATGGACAGGGCGATGTTCGAGAGCATGACGTCAATTTTTCTCTCAGTCATCCCCAGCTTTTTTAAGATCTTCGCGCTGTTCTTGAGCTCCTCAGTTTCCAGTATCTCACCCAGCGCTCCAAACACCAGGATACCCAACTTTGCTGGGCATTTATACTTTCTCTGGAGCGCATCTACAAGGTTTTCACCCCGCGTGACCTCCTCCAGGTTGTTTTCGGAGACTTCGACTGTCGAATTGATGTTATATCGGGTCCGCTTGATGCGCTCCTGGAGCCGGATGTTCTGCAGATGGGATACTGCCACCTCCAGCACGAAGATCTCAGCTGGGTTCGAAAGCTTGATCATCATGTCCGGGCGATTGTGGTGCAGGTTGATGTCTACCACGACTCTTGGCCCCGCGCAGATCTCAACTTTGCGCTCCTCCCACAGGTACTCAGTGACAAGCGAGGCTCGTGCTCTGAAAGCCCTGAGCTTTACGTCCTCAGGGGCTTTCGTTGCCTCCAGGATGGTTCTTATTATCCAGCTGACCGCTGTATCGTGTCTGGCTGGGTGAGTCTGCCTCCCACATGCAGCTATCACGTGGTAGGCAGTCTCGGTGTTCTGGCACCCCAGTCGGCATGGAGCCCCTGTAATTTAAGAGGAATTTAGAAGAATAATTCAATAAAAATTTTAAAGCATCTACAAATGGCCTTGGGGAGGGGGTAATCCTCCTCGGTGGTTTGGCTGGCTGGCATCCTCGAATCTCCCGCAGGTGATTAAGCTACCCTGGATCCATCATCCCCGGTATTCTCGTCCTCACTCTTTGCAGCAGGATCTGGGCACTGGCTCGGCCATACGGACAGGGCGATGTTCGACAGCATGATGTCAATTTTCTCTCTCAGTCATTCCCAGCTTTTTAAGATCTT
>NW_025403609.1:0-1237 GCF_020080835.1 Cotesia glomerata
ACACACACACACACACACTTACATACATACAGGCACGGTGACGTCACCGAGGAAATATTCAGGAAAGCTTCCTAGGACCTCAAAACGTCGAGATCTGATGAAAACTTTGTCAGGACATGGATGTTTTCGGACGTATCTTCACCGCTTCAAGCATGATGAGTCACCGGAGTGCCCGTCCTGCCCAGGAATCAATGAAGACGCGGAGCACGTTTTCTTTGAGTGCCCACGATTTTACCTACAGCACGATGAGCTGGAAATGATCCTGAAGAAGAAAATCCAACCAGAGACAATAGTAGAAGCAATGCTGTCATCAGAGGCTGCCTGGAACGCCGCAAACACGTTTGCAACAGAAGTCCTTATAGACTTGCGTTCCATCGAAAGAAAAAGAGCAAATGACAACAACTAGAAGAAAGGTAAAATAATACTTAGTTACCAGAAGGAAGAGCAGTCGCTATATCCTCCCCCCACGAAGTAATGCCTAACGGCGGTTTCCATGAGAGTAGGGGCATTAGCGTCGAGTTTTAGTATGACGCTGCGTCGAGTCGCCACATATCCAGGCCAAACAGCTACGCCTAGAATCCGTAAAAAGGATTCCCCCCCCTAAGGGAAAAAAAAAAAAAAAAAAACACACACACACACACACATACATACAGACATAGTGACAACCTTGCGGGAGTAGTCAGGGAAGCTTCCTAGGACCTCAAAACGTCGAGATCTAATGAAAACTCGATTTTCGAAAAACGGGGTAAAATCAATAACTTCCTGATTTTTGAAAATCTTTGATTTTCTTAGCAGGAAGTTAAAAAATCGCTTTAAAGTAAAACTTTTTATTTAATTTGTTGATGTTCATGTGTGGCTCAGGAAAACGGTTGACCCTGAAGGCCATCCCTCTAACTTCCCGCTAATTCCATACTTAAAATCGCGCTAATGACGTTTTTGAGCTCTTCGAGCTCAAAAATACAATTTGTGATTTATTTTGAGCTCTCCGAGCTCAAAGAGATTGCTTTCTTATGCTTTTGAGATTGCTTTCTTCGAGCTCAAAAGTCTGATAGAGATTTGATGACACTATTTTTTGAATTTTTAAACCGCAATAACTTTTGAATGAATAAACCAATTTTTACGCGGTTAGCAGCGTTTGACGCAGTTTTTTAAGCCTTATGAAAAATCTTAAATTTTGAATTGATCGCACTAGGAATATCGGAGTTATTCCGAAAAAACACTTTTTTCAGTTTTCTTT
>NW_025403610.1:0-1237 GCF_020080835.1 Cotesia glomerata
ATATATATATATATATATAATATATACATATATAATATACACACACATACACATACACACATACAGCACAGACATTGCGGACATCATCTTAAAAATAGCCAGAAAAAGCTTTTAGTGCTTCAAAACGTCGAAGATTTCCTTGTTGAAAACCTCGATTTTTTGGCACGAGATGAGGAGAAACCAATAACTTACCGATTTTTTCGAAAATGTTCGATTTTCTTAGCGGGAAGTTAAAATCTATATCGCAACGAAAAAAATTTCTAACTTTTTTAAATATCTCAAAAGATGATGGGAACAGGTTTGAGACTGTTTTGTTACATCCCCTTTTTCTGAAAAATTTGACTGAGGGCGTGAAATTTATTCGGAATTAGCTTAATGGTGAATATTTGAAGTTGAAAAGCCTATTTAGTACTTTATGTCATTTTTGATTGATTGAATGACTAATATCAAATATTTATAAACTAATTTTTTAATAGAAGGATGAAAAGGGACTTTTTTCATTACTTATTTTTGCTATTAAATGAGTAATGCAGGACTTCTAATAACTCATTAAGTGTTACTAGGCTTTAATAAGTAATGTAAAGGCCCTTCATTATTCATTTTTTTTTATTTAATGAGTAATAAAAGACCTACAATTACACATTGAGTATTTAATGAGTAATGTAAATAATTTACATTAAACTTTTTAACTTCCATAAAAATATCAGATTTTTCAAAAAATCGAGGAAGTGCATTGTTTTACCCCGTTTTGCAAAAATCGAGTTGTCCATCAGAATCTCAGCAGTTTGAAGGTCACAGGAGGCTTCCCTGACTACCCCCGCGATGTTGTCACTATAATGCATGTATGTATGTGATGACGTGACGTGATGATGTGCGACTATGTGACTCGCCCTTTTGAACGGTTGGTCGATTTCATCGCGGTTGGTGCTGCATTCGAAAGGAGCTACATGGTTTCAGGTACCTGAGGTGAACCGATTCGGACCGATAGATTTTAAGAAATCTTGAAAAATCTTAAAAAAATAAGAAAAATCATTTTGAAAGTAGTTTTTGGAATATCTTTTAAACGGCTCTATCAGTCAGCTTCAAAACTAATCCGCCCAGCAGAAGCTGAAAACCACGCCGATCGGTGTCAACCCGATCAAAATCGGTTGATTCGTTCGAAGATAGCGTGAACGAAAGAAAACCGAAAAACCGAAAATGTTTTTTTCACATAACTTGTCATTTCTTCTCGGATCAC
>NW_025403611.1:0-1234 GCF_020080835.1 Cotesia glomerata
AAAAATTAGGAAAACGGTTGACCCTAAAGGCCATCCCTGCAACTTCCCGCTAATTCCGTTAATGCCTGGCTGCTTTTTGAGCTCTTCGAGCTCAAAAGTACAATCTGTGTGTTGTTTTAAGCTCTCCTCGAGCTCGTGCTACTTTTTCTATGCTTTTGAGTTCTTTTGAGTTCAAAAGTTTGGATAGAAGTTTCATGGAACATTATTTTTGAATAGTTCATGCCGCTACAACTTTTGAATGATTGAACCGATTTTTACGCCATATTATGGTATTCTACGTAGTTTTTTAAGCCTTATTAATAATTTCTAAGTTTCAATTGGTCAAACTAGAAATTTCGAGTAACTCTGAAAACACTTTTTTCGGTTTTCTTTCGTTCACGATATCTCTCGAACGAATCGTCCGATTTTGACCAGCTTGGTGGCAATCGACGTGGTTTTATGATGTTAAGAGCTGATTAGTTTTTGGAATCGATCGGTAGAGCTGTTTGAAAGTTATTCCAAAAATGGCGAAGTGGCGTTGAAAAATCTTTACTCCAGCTTCGTCGAGGATATCTCTCGAACTAATCAACCGATTTCCACGTTTTCGGCGGCAATCGACGCGGTTTTTTAACTTCTGAAATTATTCTATATCATCAAAACGATCCGAGAAGAAATGACGAAGTTAAGTGTGAAAAACACTTTTTCGGTTTTTTCGGTTTTCTTTCGTTCACGTTATCTCTCGAACGAATCAACCGATTTTGATCAAGTTGACGCCGATCGGCGTGGTTTTTCAAGCCTAAGGGCGGATTAGTTTTTGAAGTTGATCGATAGAGCCGTTGCCGAAGAGCACCTAAAAATCTACTTCAAAAATGATTTTTTCTTATTTTTTAAGATTTTTCAAGATTTCTTAAAATCTATCGCTCCTAATCGGGTCAAATTCCCATGGATTCCAAGTTCAGCGTAGCCATTTCGAATCGCACCAACCGCGATGAAACCGGTACACCCGTTCACAAGTTATAAGCCAGTCCCATAGTCACACACACACACACACCCACACACACACACACACACACACACACACACACACACACATAAATACACACACACAGAGTGACCACATCGGTGGGGTAGTCAGGGAAGCCTCCTGTGACCTTCTCAAACGTCGAGATCTGATGAAAACTCGATTTTTGCCAAACGGTAAAACAATAACTTCCCGATTTTTGAAAATCTGAGATTTTTAGCGGGAAGTTAAAAA
>NW_025403612.1:0-1232 GCF_020080835.1 Cotesia glomerata
TAACGTCAACAAGGGCCCTGCGCTATCTGGGGGTAATGATAGACGAGAAACTATCTTTTCGCGAACACCTCGATAATGCATGCCAGAAAGCCAGCAAGACGGTGTCTAGCCTAGCAAGAATTATGACCAACACCATGGGACCAAGAACAAAAAAGAGAAGAGTTCTTTTAAAAGCAGTCCACTCGGTACTGCTTTATGGAGCTGAGATATGGGCAGACATATTAAAGCAGAAGACCTACCGGCGAAAGATAGCAGCAGTACAGCGGCGAGGCGCTCTCAGGGTTGCCTGCACCTACCGCACAGTTTCCGAAGCGGCTGTATTGGTCATTGCAGGAGCCACGCCCATCGACCTATTAGCGTTCGAGAGAGTTAAACTCTATGACGCTAAAGATAGTGATGAAAACATGAAGGACGCAAGAACCAGGATAAAGGCGGAAACGCAGCAAGAGTGGCAGGACCGATGGACATCGGGAGAGACGGGCAGATGGACAGCGCGCCTGATCCCAAACATCAACGTCTGGCTTTCTCGAAAGCACGGGGACACGGACTTCTTCCTGACCCAGCTATTGACGGGACATGGGCAGTTCAATGTCTATATTTTCAAGATGGGTTTGCATAGCACACCAACGTGCAAATACTGCCCAGACAAAATTAACAACGCCGAGCACACGTTTTTCGAGTGTGATCGGTGAAAGGATGACAGAATCAACACCGAAGAAACAATAGGCACAACGCTCTCTCTTGAGAGCTTGGTAACCTGCATGATCACAAACGAAGAAAACTGGTCAGCTGTCGCAGCCTACGCACAGCGCCTTTTAAACGAAAAAATCGCAGAAAGGGATTAGAAACCAGTAGTAACAAGAAGTAGGTGTCGTGAGACACAACATGGACTGGATCGAAGTAATGCTAACACGGTCCCGATCCAGTCTTCCCTGTAACATTTATGGGGGAAGGAGAGAGGAGGATGTTTAGTCGGTATTGTTGCAAAATAATATTGACTTCTGAGTCCGACATACCGAGGCACCAACACCAAGTCCTGGCATACGTAAATGTATTTTACCTCCTCTATAAAAAAAAAAAAAAAAAAAAAACACACACACACACACACAAACATATAGACATAGTGAAACCCTCGCGGGAATACTCAGGAAAGCTTCCTAGGACCTCAAAACGTCGAGATCTGATGAAAACTCGATTTTCGAAAAACGGGGTAAAACCAATAACTTCCCGAT
>NW_025403613.1:0-1232 GCF_020080835.1 Cotesia glomerata
CCGAGAAAATGAACTTTCTTATAATCATATATAATTGTATATAATCATACATGACTATACATGGAACATATATATGCGGTGGCTATATAGATCATAATATAATTAGTATATAATCATACATGATTATATACCGAATTGTATATGAGGTTATATATAATCATATATAATTATGTATGACTATATATGGAGCAATATAAAACCAAGCAAGATTATATAGTTCCATATATAATTATATATAACCATACATGATTATATATGGAATTGTATATGAGGTCATATATAATCATATATAATTATGTATGACTATATATGGAGCAATATACAGCCAAGCAAGATTATATAGTTCCATATATAATTATATATAGTTATATATAATCATACATGATTATATATGGAATTGTATATGAGGTCATATATAATCATATATAATTATAAATGACTATATATGGAGCAATATACAGCCATCCAAGATTATATATAATCCCATATATATTATATATAAGTCTATATAATTATATATGCTTATATATAATTAACATATATAAAAATTTTTTCTTTGAAAAAAAATTTTTTTTTGGTAATCACTAAAAGTATAAAATGATGTTTATAATTACGTTTAAATAATTCTGAAATACAAAATTTGTTACATTTCCTATGAGATGTTTTGGTCTGCTCTGCTACTACCTAATAGTAAAATCATTATTTATTTTATTATTTAAATAAGTGTTATATTATAATGAGATTCGGTAAAATAAATAAATTATGAATTATGACTATCCAAATATATTTTAAAATCAATTTTTATATTATATTTATGATAAACCCATATGATACATTATGTAGATCATAGAATCATTGTCATCTAAGACAGCAGCACAGCAGACAGAAACTTCAAGACGCACGGAGATCACTAAAGTTAAGCAGCATTGAGCAGGGTTAATAGTTGGATGGGTGACCGCTGGTGTTATAGCCGTAAAATTATAGCTAGATATTTTTTTTTTGCATTTTAATTGGTTACAGAGAATTGCGTAGGACCATATTAAATACTCTATCCATAAAATTAACCCAATAATTAATTAGATGTAATAAATATATAATTAAATATTGTTATATATTATTATATATAATTATATGATTAGATATGATTATATTTGGCCATTTTTCATATATAATCATATATAACCAATTTATATATAAATATATATAATTATATATAAATATTTTTTCTTATT
>NW_025403614.1:0-1229 GCF_020080835.1 Cotesia glomerata
TAAGTTGGATCAATTCCGGACCAGTAGATTTCGAGGAATTTGCAAAAAAGTAGAACAAAAAGTTGTTATTTTTTTATTTTTTTGAAATATCTCCGAGTGGCTGAATCGAGTCGGCCTCAAAAACATAATCAGCTCTTAAGTCTGATAAAAGTTTAATAAAACACTATTTTTTGAATTTTCAAACCACAATAACTTTTGAATGAATTAACCGATTTTCACGCTGTTGGCGGCATTCAACGCAGTGTTTTTTTTTAATTCTATGATATATTTCCAAACCTAAATTAATCAGACCAGAAATTTCGGTGTAATTTGAAAAAAAACACTTTTTTTCGATTTCTTTCTTCAACAATAACTCACGAATGGATCAACCGATTTTGACCGGCTTGGTGGCGATCGACGTGGTTTTTTGATTTTAAGAGCTGATTTTTTTTGGAATTGATTAGTCAAGTCGTTTAAAAGTTATTCAAAAAAACCACATTTGAAAAAATTTTTTTTCGCAGTTTTTTTAAGATTTCTCAAAATTTATCGGTCCGAATCGGTCCAAGTTGTATTCAAAATCTAAGTCTAATCAAACCCTTTCGAATGGCACCAACTATGATCAAATCGGTCAAGCCGTTCAAAAGTTATGAGAGGTTTACATACACACACACATCAGTCACATCTCTATGGCCATCACTGTCAAACACACAATATCATCATCATCAGGTCATCATCACACCCGGGGCAGAAGAGTGATATATTGGTATCGTTCTCCCCGAGTGATGGGAGAACGCTCAAGCTGTCCTTGGATGGCCACTTAATCTCTTAGTTGATGAGGTACAGCGGGTAGGAGCCAAGCAAAATGTAACCAAACAAAATAAGCTCCCGTGGACAAAACTCCCTTTTATGGGTTGGTCACACTAACGGACCTAGCAAGACGATCGGTTCCTGCTGTACCTCACGGGGAGTAGTCCGGAACCCATCGTAGTTTCCCGGACGATGCAGGCCACGGCTGATGTGTGAGCTTGCTCTCGCCGAGTGTGAAAGTTGCAGCAGTGGATCAGGAGCCAGCCACCTCGGGCCTTTGATCAGGAAGTACGCAGTGAGTGTTAGAGATCGGAATCTTCACCGCCTGAGCGAGTCTAGTCCGTCCGTGTATTCCGGGATTGGCTAAGTGTCGGGTGCTAGGCCTCAGGGAACTGGGGTAGGAGTAGGCTCATTCCCGAGGGTGTACCCGTTCCCTAGTTATG
>NW_025403615.1:0-1229 GCF_020080835.1 Cotesia glomerata
AATATTATTATTATTATTATTATTATTATTATTATTATTATTATTATTATTATTATTTCGATAATTTTACTATTTTTTCCGAAAGATCGGTGTTTTACTAATTAAAAGAGTTCTATATTTCAAAGCCATTATCCCCGATCCAAAGTGATGTTAGACTAATTTTAAATTTTACATTAAATTTTTGCATTTATTAAAATTTATTTTTCACCCACTTTTATTGTCGGTATGAGCCACTCAATACCATCTTCGGGTGAATATATCTAATAATTAAGAATTTTTTATTTGTTTTAATTAAGATTAAGCAAAAAGAGTTCATTTTACTCCCAAGTGAGCTTTTTCCGGTCACCGACAAAATAACTCGGAAAATGCTCAGACCAGGAATCGAACCTGGATCTTTTGGTGTCGCGCCAACTGCTCTATCCTTAAGCTATCCGAGACACTGTCCGTAACTATCATTCAGTTACCTATTAAGACCCACTGAGTAATTTATTTAATCTTGATTTAGATTTTCTTGGCTTAAGAGCTATATTATCTTTAATTGATATATTTAAGTTTTTCAATCAAAATAACATTATCGTTTAAAAAACTTAAAATAATTCATCAAAGTATATTTCAAAAACTAACCAGTCTTTAATTGTTATACCAAAAAAAAATTATTTCTTGGAAATAAGTAAATTAATGACTCAAAAAAACGCCATTCTTACCACAAGCCGGTAACATCTTGAATCAATGTTATCGCCTATCTTGAACCAAGAGACAAAAATTCTTGAATGAAATATATCTTTATCTAGTTTCAAGAGTTCAAGTTTTGAAGAAAATAAGTTTCTTGAATCAAGATTGTTTTTCTATCAGTGTACAAAAAGCATATTGAGATAAAGGGAAGATTACGATACGTACGGCGCCAATAGGCCAATCGGCCAATAGGCGTCGTGTTGCGCCTTTTTAACATGGTTTGAGTGTGTTTTTATGTGGTTTTTTTCGATTTTTAAGTGCTGATATCTAGCAAACTAAAAATTCTATTTCTTCTTTTCGTTTTCTTTCGTCGAGATCTATAAGAATCCGCTTTCAAATCGTGGTGCCTGAGGAATCGTAATCTCCCCGAGATAAATAATAATAACTACAGAGCACGTTAAAAAGATATTCTGTACGACAAAAATTTATTTACACACACAAACACACACACACACACACACACACACACACACACACACACACACACACACACACAC
>NW_025403616.1:0-1228 GCF_020080835.1 Cotesia glomerata
TATATATGTATATATATATATATAGCATATATATATATATATAAATATATATATATATATATATATATATATTTATATATATATTTATTAAAAAAACTTTCACGCTTACAAAATATATTATAATTAAATAATTATTATCAATTATACACAGTAAGACTTAAATTCATTTAATATTATTAATATTTTAAATAACACGTACAATGTTGTCCCTATGACTATTGTAGTAGCTTTGTACTATTTCACTAAAATACTAACCCCTAAGATCTTTCTAGAAAGTTCTTTCTTCCTGTAGAGCCAGGGGGCCCTACAATCCTCCAATAGTAGCTATCAGACCGAAAACGCATGATGCTGATTGGTTCTTTCATTGGGCACACACTATACACAGCTGGTAATTTGGTATTTTTGATGTTAACATGAAACTTTCATAAATGTTGTTATGTAAAACTTATTGGATGAATATAATAATCATTTTTCATTATCCCTGAATCCGAAATTTCATCAAAATTCATTAATTTCTTCGATTAAAATTTAATCACTGAAAATTCTACTTTAAGGGCTCATTTGGCGCGTGAAAGTAGTCAGTTCAAAAATATTAAAAAAAATTTTCCCAGTTATATATCTAATATAATTAGATCTTTATTATTAAATTAATTAAATATTAATAACAAAATATTATAAAATAATAATTATTATTTATCTTTATTTCAAAATTATTATTTAATAAACTAATATAAGACAGATGTGCCATCTATAGTCAAATTGTGAAATCTTCTATCGATATATTTTTAAAAATCAATATTCACTCTTTATTTTCAAACGGTTATATAAAATAACATACGGCTTTTAATTTAAACAAAGAATAATACTTAGAAAATAATAATGAATATGAAAATAAAAACTGATTATTTATTTTTATAATTAAAAATAAAAAAGCATTCAAACCATCTACAGATGTTTATGACTATTACTATCAGTAACATTGTTGTAAAATTATTTGAATATTCAAAATAAAATACATTTACGTCATCTGTAGATGAGTACTACTACCAACAACAGTGTTGTAAAATTCTTTGAACTTAATGACTCATAATAATTAATTCTATTTAAAATTAAATGTAATAGGATATAATAATAATAATAATAACAACTATGATTCATTTATTTTAGATTTATTGAGTGCTTACAAACCAATCTTTTAAATTTTTTACATTTTCCAAAGCACATAAAT
>NW_025403617.1:0-1227 GCF_020080835.1 Cotesia glomerata
AAAAATTGCCAGGTTAACCCAAGTAACATGTGCTTGAGCCAGATTTTGGTGCCAGCGTCTTGAGCAAAACCCCTAGTTGCTAGTGTCTTTTCTCACATATGGGTCTTGCTCAAGTTTATTTAAAAAGACATGGTTCAAGATTTATATAGTAACTAGCTCAAGACATCTTGTGCAAGAATATGAGACAAGTCTAAAGCAAGGTGCATTGAAAACTTTCTGACGCATTTTTGTACCAGAAACTCACACCAAAGACTTACCCATGACTTGCTTCAAGATTTGCTCAAGATCTGTAATTCTCAGAAATCCACTGATTCTATAGTAAATATAGGAGGGGTAGAATGATCCCAGTCAGCATCCAAGTCAGAAAGATTTCAGTATGAAGTCTTTTAAAAAACTTCTTATAGAAGTCCTAATGTGACGTCTTAAGGAGCTCTTTTTTACGAGGTCAGAACTAAGAGCTCTTAATGAACTCATAAGTTTGGAGTCAATTTTCTGACATCTAACTGAGTCCCTTTTTTGGACTTCTTTTTGAGTTGCGTATAATGAGCTTATAGACATTATAAACAAAAAAACAAATTTCTTTTTAATATAAAGCTGTCAAAATCTTATTCATTTTTCATTTATTACTTTCCTGATTGAGAAATTAAATTGAAAATGATTAAAAATAATTCGAATTAAATGATTTAAAACAATTTGAATAGATTAATATATAGATATACACTTGGCATAGGTTAACTCATTTCTCTTAATCCAGGTTAATTAAATTTTTCAAAAATTTTAAATTATATTATGAAGCAATAGGCAATAATGTTAAAATCTGGTTCGTAATCAAACTAATTTAGATAAAATAATAAAATTGGATTTTAATCTGAAAAAATTATGTGAACTTTCTACATTTAAGGAGTACTTAGTAGATTTTTGAATATTTTTTAGTATATAAATATTCGTAAAAGTTACTTTTTCTCTATCGATACACAGTATCAAATAGAATAAATAATATAGACAATGATCGCAACATTTCATCACTATATAAACTTAGCTTATAAGAATAATGAGATGTGTAACGATATATCGTTTGAACAGCGTAGAGGGCTAGGTATCGATCTAGCACGCGCGCGACTCGGGTTCGAATCTTAGTTACGGCAATTGCGATTTTAACTTTCTCTCTTTAAACCGACAATATTAGGTCAAACTAATATAATAAACATTCGAAATCAGCATCGGTGC
>NW_025403618.1:0-7255 GCF_020080835.1 Cotesia glomerata
ATATATATATATATATATATATATATATATATAATATTATTGATGATGATGATGATGATGATGTGTGTGTGTGTGTGTGTGTGTGTGTGTGTGTGTGTGTGTGTGTGTGTGTGTGTGTGTGTGTGTGTGTGTGTGTGTGTGTGTGTGTGTGTGAGGAGTATTGTGTGTGTGAAAGTATGTGAACCGCTTACCAACTTTTGAACAGCTTGACCGATTTCATCGCGGTTGGTGACATTCGAAAGGGCTTGACCAAATTTAGATTTTGAAAACTATTTGGACCGATTCAGATCAATAGATTTATGAGAAACCTTCTGAAAACTGAAAAATTTTTAAATGTGGTTTTTTTTTTGGGAATAACTTTTAAACGGCTTGATGGTTCAACTCCAAAAACTAATCAGCTCTTAACCCTTAAAAACCACGTCGATCGCCACTAGTCGGGTCAAAATCGGTTGATTCGTTCGAGAGATATCGTGAACGAAAACCGAAAAAAGTGTTTTTTCGGAATAACTCCGAAATTCCTAGTTCTGCGTCGAATGCTGCCAGCGCGTGACAATCGGTTTATTCATTCAAAAGTTATTGTGGTTTAAGAATTCAAAAAATAGTGTCTTATCAAATCTCCATCAGATTTTTGAGCTCGAAGAGCTCAAAAACGTCATTGGTGCAATTTCAAGCGCCTAAGTATGGAATTAGCGGGAAGTTGCAGGGATGGCCTTCAGGGTCAACCGTTTTCCTAATTTTTTTTTATGGAGAAAGGTCAGCGCCACAGACTAGATAAAATAAAAATGTGTAGTAATCCTCCTATAGATAAGCAACTACAGTTAAAAAAAGTAATTCACAGCTTACATTTACGGTCGCCAGGGTGCACTGGAATTACATCTACATAAACTGTAGCTTCAAGGGGATAGTTTGCAGTAAAAAATGCAGTCAACACGAGATTTAAGTTGGTACCAATTGTAAATTTTCATTATAATTACAAAAAATACTAAAATCCGAACAAAAACAGTTTCACTGTAAAAAAGACGCGCCAAGTCCACGTTCATAAGACTATTAAGAAAAAAAAATTTTTTTTCTTTGCAAAAAGATACAAAATAAAAAAATTAAAAATCAAGTAACCGATTATGATTGTTTGATTTTCGGAAATTAAAAAATTTTATTGTAAATTTAAAAATTAAAAAAACAATTTTAGAACATACTTGGTGTGCGTCATTGTGTATTTCAATTTTTTTAAAGTCTTAGTAAATAGATTTTACGAATTTCATTAAAAGTAAAATATTTTGCAACCACGCACACTAAATACGTTCTAAAATTTTTTTTTTAATTTTTAAATTTACAATAAAATTTTTTTAATTTCGAAAAATCAAAAACAATCATATCGGTTACTTGATTTTTAATTTTTTTTATTTTCTATCTTTTGTAAAGAAAAAAAAATTTTTTTTTCCTAATAGTCTTATGAACGTGGACTTGGCGCGTCTTTTTTACAGTGAAACTGTTTTTGTTCGGATCAATTTAACTGTGCACTGATAGAAGGATTTCTTAGTAGATAGATAGATAGATTTATTTTTACTTGTATCACTGTTACAATCTGTGTTTTACAAGGAATTTTCTTATACAGTGTTGTTTTCTCCATATCCTACTATATAATAAAAAAGTACTAGCTACTATTTATTGCACTCTCTGCATTTAGAATTTTTACATTCTCTATTTTCGCTGATACCTTTATTGTACAGTGCATTCCTTTATTTCATACTTTCCATACTTCCTCACTCATTCTTTCATTTCCATTCATTTCTTTCCACTCCTTCTTATCCTTTTTCTATTACATTATCCCATCTCTCTTTCACTTTCTTTTAAAACATTTTCTATTTCCCTCACTACCTTACATATCCTTGCCTCTATTTTTCCCCTTGAATATCCCTACAATTCTTTCCCATATCTGTTCCTCCTTCTCAGTTTCATCCCACCACCTCTCCATTTCCACTTTACATTCTTCACTTATCTTTTTCTCTTATTTTTTGCACATGTTAGCACATGCACTAGCGTTTCTTCTTTTTCCTTGCATTTTCTACACATCCAATTTCTTTCCCCTTTCTTTCCAGCTTTTAGTCAGGTTTCCACACCTTACTCTTGCCCATATTTCCTTATTTTCTTCCTATTTTTATTTTCCCAGTATTTTACATCGGCTCTTTCTTCTACCGTTCTCTCTTTGTATATTTCGCTATAATTTGATGCTCTAATCCTTTCCTCTTCCTTGTCTGACATTTTTCTCGCTAAGCATTCTATTCCTGCTCTTATTTCTTCGCTTATTTCTTCTATTTCTTTTCCTTTGTATATTTTTTCTAGTACACTCTCACAATTCATCTTCTTTACTTTCTTCTATCTTTTTTCCCCATTTTGTTGGTTCCCATTTAATATCCCTCTGATCTCTTCCCTTAGGCATATTTTTGGCCACCTTGTATCCTCCATTCCTGCTATTTCTATAATGTATCTCCATACCCTTTCCTTTGCTATTACTTCTATCACTTCACTTCCTGCTTCTCTTCTCACTATGCCTCCTGGTGTGTTCCTTGCCACTCCTAGCGCCATTCTGTTGATTTTATTTTGCAACACTTCTATCTTCTTTACCTCTCCACTTTCCCATACCTCTACTCCGTACATGCACCCTGATCTCACCAGCGTGTTGTATAAATACATCCTGTCCTTTATATTGTTTCTTTTCGTTCTTCTTATCAGCCCCCACGTTGCATTCACCATTCTATTCGCTTTATCCTTCATATTATTCAAATGCATTTCCTGGCTATTTCTGGTTGTGAATGTATACCCCAGATACTTGAAGCTTTTTACCACTTCTAATTTTTTCTCCTTTATACTCCCATTTTTCTTTTTCATTCGTCCCTCCGTTCTTGAAAATCACTATCTTTGTCTTCTTTGCATTTATTTTCAGTTTATTTTTGTCCGCATATTTTTCCAACTCTTTTATCATTTCCCTTAATCCTTCCGGTGTATCCGATACCGCTGCTCCATCGTCTGCATACTTTGCCATATATATTTTTTCTTTCCCGATTACCGTCCCTCCTATTTTTTTCTTTACTATTTCATCCTCCTTATCGTCTATAAATATATTAAAAAGTACCGCACTTAGTGCGCACCCTTGCCTCACTCCTTGATCTGCTCCAAATCCTTTCGATTTTGCTCCGTTTATCAGTACCTCGTTTATCGTGTTTTCATATATTACCTCTATCATCCTGTACATCCTCCTCCTTATCCCTATTTTCCATAATTTCCTCAGTAGGATATCCCTATCCACAGTATCAAATGCCTTTTCTAGATCTATGAAGCATACGTATAATTTCTTCTTTTCTTTTATCTTCTTATTTATCAAGGCATTTAGCACAAATATATGGTCCCTTGCTACCCTTTTCCTCCTGAACCCAGCTTGGCTTTCCTTTATTTTTTCTTCTTTGTCCGCTCCGCCATCATTGCTGTCAGTATCTTGTAACCCAATATCCAACAGCGATATTCCTCTATAATTGCCCACCTCCTCCTCATCTCCTGCTTTATGTATTGGTACTATCCCTTGTTGTTTCCCATCCTTCTTGTATCCTTCCTTCTGTCCACATCCTGTTTACCACCTCTCTTGTATCTTCCAGTATTTCTCTAGGTAAGTTCTTTACAAATTCTGCCGTTATACCATCCTCCCCTGGTGCCTTATTTCTTCCTAGTTTTCTGATTGCATTTCTGAACTCCAATCTTCCGAACTCTTCATCTAGTCTACTGTCTTCGCTTCTTTCTTCTCTTTCTTCACTCTCAGTACTTTCTTTGTTAGCTCTTCTTTTTTTACCATTTAGTAGGCTACTGAAATGCTCAATCCATTTTTTTCCTGTTATTCTTTCTCCTTTGCACTTCTTTTTTTTTCTTTTTCCTAAATTTATTTATCATTTCCCACCACTTGCTCATGTCTTTCGCTTTGTCCATTTCCTTCTTTCTCTCTTCCCACCACTCTTCCCTTACCTTTTTTATTTCTTCCCTCAGCTTTTTTTTGCCATATTATAATTTCTTTTCTCTTCACTTATATTACCCTTTTTTATAAGTATTTTTAGGTTCTTCCATACTTCATTTCTTAAGTCCTTGCATTTTTCATTGAACCATTCTTTCTTTTGTGTTTCCTTTTTTTTTCCATTTTTAATTTTTATATTCATCCTCGTTTTCTTTGCCGCATTCTTTATTATTCTTTTTATATCATTCCATTCTATCTCTTCCCTATTTTCTTTTATCTCCCTCCATTCCTCATATACTACTTCCATATATTCTTGTGCTTTCTCTTTTCTCCACCTCATACCCTTCTCTGCTATCTTCTCTAGATCACCACTTTCCGTTGTTTCCTCGTTCTTCCCATCTATTTACCTCTCTTTCCTTTCTAGTTCTATTTCAATTGGCAAGTGATCTGATTCTATCCTTTTTACTACTTTGAATTTCTTTATTCCATCTTCACTTCCCCTGTCTAGCACCAGCCCCAGATCTATTACTGAGCATCCATTCTCGTTTTTTCCTCCTATGAATGTCACCTCCCCATTCTTATCCCCTTCCTTTACGCCATTTAATATTTTTAACCCCAATTCCTTGCACATTTTTAGGAGCTTCTTTCCCTCTATGTTTATTTTCTTATCTTTTGATTTTCTTCCTTCTACATTATCAACCCCATTTACGTTATTTTCCCCTATTCTTGCATTCCAATCCCCTATTAATATCACTTTTTCGTATTTATCCTCCCCTTCTTCCACTAATCTTCTTATCTTTTTTTCTATCTCCTTCATTCCTACATTATTATACACCGTTATTATTATCTCACTCTTTTTTCTATTTGTTATTTTGTATCCATGCATCCATTCTTCTACCTCCCATTCCTTTTTGATTGTTTTTCTGATTCCTATTAGATGCCCTCCACTCAGCCCTCCCTCTTTTGCACTCTGGTTTTCTCTCTGCCACTTTGCACCACCATTCCATTTTATCATTCAATCTTTCTATTACCCGTTCCTTGTTCTTTTCTTCTACCCATGTTTCCATTAAGTATACTATATCATATCTTTCCATGAATTCTCTCATTTTCTCATATTCTTTCATACCTGCTATGTTCCAACTCACCAGCCTGCACTTATTTTCATCCTTTTTTTCACTCATACTTTCTCCCTTCCTATTTCTTTCTGCAATTATATCTTTATTTCTGTTACAGCCCTCTCTTATCCCACTTATATCTACTATACTCCTATTGCACCCATTTCTTTCCCATTCTTTTATATCTAATTTTACATTTTTTGGATTTCGAATATCAACAATTTTTCTTACATTTTCTATTGCATTTTCTTTTACCTCTCTTTTGCGCTCGTACTCTCTTACATTCATATCACTCGCTTTATTCCTATTGTCTTCACCATTCCCCTTCACTCCCTTCCACGTCTCATTGCACTTTTCTACTTTATTCCCTGCGCATATCGGTGTATTATTTTCCCCATCCCTTTCTTCACCTCTTACCGACTTTTTTTCTCCACTGTCACTATTTCTTCTTCCATCTTCCATCTGCTTGAATCCTCACCTCCATCTCTCCTTTTTACTCCTTTGCAGTGCCGTCAATCCACCAAATCTCCCTTTTTCTCGTTCCAGCTTTTCCAGTTTCCTTCAATCTTCAGCCTCTTTTCGTCTATCTCCACCTCACTTCCATTGTACTGCTCCAGCTTTGCTATCTTCCTTATCCACAGTTCAACATCCCTCTCTCTCTTAGTCTTCTCTTCCATTATCCATATTCCCGTTCCCTTCATTATTCTTCTATTTTCCATTATTTCTTTCTTTTCTCTCATGTTCGTGCATTCTACTCTTATCTGGCCCCTTCTTATTAAGGTCGTACTTCTTCTTAGTATTCTTATTTTCAACCTTTTTTCCATTTCCATCATTACCTCTTCCCATTTTCTATATTCTGTTTCTCCATATTGCACATACAGATTCATTCTTATCCTTTTTCTTTCTTCCGTTTCCTCCTCTATCTCTTTTTCATTTAATTTTCTTGGTTTTTCTTTTTCTAGCTTTTTTCTTTCTTCTTTTTTCCATATTTCTGCTCTCTGTGCTTCTTTTCTTTTCTCATCTCTGCTTCTTGCTACTATCAGCAAGTTCTCTGTTCCTTTTTCCATCTCGTTTCTTCCATTACTTTCTTTATCTTCTTCCTTGCCTCTGTCCCTTTTATTACTTCTTCTTTTTTCTTTCTCCTTCCTTAGATTCTCTTCTAGTTCATGCTTCATATCTGTTTCTATTTTCAGAGTTTCCGTTAATCTTTCTATTTCTGCTTCTTTATCTATTAACATTTTCTCTCTCTTTACAATTCCGTCCCTGCAAAACTCTAACTCTCTTCTCATTTTTTTTTCATCCTCTTTCCTCACTTCCACGCATTTGCACCTGCACTCTGTTACTTTACTTAACTTTTTATAGATGCCTTCTAGGACCTCCTCCTGCCTCTCAATCATTATTTTTCTCATCTGCTCCAATTTTCTTTCCCACGGCTCTTCTCCTGCGTCACCATCACTTTCTCCTGCACTTTGATTTCTTGCTACTGTGTCGCTTCCTTTAGATTCTTCTGCTTTTTTCTTCTCCATTTCCCTTATCTTCACTGTTTCGTCATCATTTATTTTATCTTTTTCATCATTAACGTTAGTCTTTCCTCCCTCCTCATTTCTATTCCTTTCACTTTCTTGTTGCTCTACATTTCTTTCTTCACCTGTTCCCTTTAGTGGCGTTCTTTTAATTTCATAGCTCGTTTTGAATCCCGTTATATATTTTTCCATGGCTCCTTTCATTTCCCCTCTTTTGAAATCTCGCGCCACTTTTCTATCCTTTGCCGGCCTTCCCCTCTTACTTTTTTCACGCCCCGCGCTTGCGCTTCGTTCGCTTCGTTCATTCGCCTTCTTACCCTCCTCCCCGTCAATTTTCAGACCATGAGTCTCCATCTTCAGCCCATTCCTCTGAACTGTTTTCATCATTTTCGCTTTTATAATCTCCCTAACCTCAAAAGCGGCTTCCTGTCCGCATTTTCACCTCATATTTTCTTGGTCTTTTGCATATCCACTCCTTAGTTTTTCACTTTCCCTTTATTCACTCCTTATCTCCTCTTTTACTTGACCTATTTTCCGCTTTTTTTATTTCCTATATCTTATTTATTTTTGCTTCTTTCACTCACACTACTTTTTCCGGCGTCTATACTCTACCGCTCCCTCTG
>NW_025403619.1:0-1226 GCF_020080835.1 Cotesia glomerata
CACACACACATCAGGCAGCCTTCTGTGAGATACACGAGGCTAGCACGATCAAGATTCTTAACAAGACCCGCATAAAGATCGGATGGGTTAACTCTCGCCAAGTATGTGACCTTAATTTGCTCTGTTCATTGAAAATTAAAAATTGAAAATGTGGAGCAAAATGGGCCACCTTCAGAAAATTTTTATAACATGAGTTTTTCAGCTTGTTTGACTTTTTTTTGTTTTTTACTGAGTGTATAGTATTATTTTTTTGTATCTATCAAAATTAAAAAATTGAGAAAAGTGAGGTAAAACGGGCCCCAAAAAAAACTTAATATGTTTCTCACTTGTTCTATGTTTTGAATCTTTTTATTATATATTCAGCATAAAAAAGAGTTGATAGTGAAATATTGAACTTTATAACAGCTAAATTCAAAGTTTTTCGTTGAATTAATATTCGATGAATTCAAAAAAATCGAATGTTTGATTTTAATCGTTTGTACTTTTGACCAGACCCACCTTCGGATATGTATTTCAACTCACTCAATCTGAAACTAAACGAAATTTAGCCCGTCGAGCCGTCAATATTTAGAAAAACCGAAAAAAATTGCATTAAATCTTGAAAAATCGAAATTATCAAGATGAAAAAAATTTTTTAGATTCAGATTAGGTATGTTTTTTATGTATTTTGTTTTACTGAATTTGAATTTGAAGTTTTTTTGCCCCATTAACGTTTCACAATTAAAAAAAAAAATTAGGAAAACGGTTGAACCTGAAGGTCATCCCTGCAACTTCCCGTTAATTCCATACCTGGATGCTTAAAATTGCACTTATGCCATTTTTTAACTCTTCAAACTCAAAAATACAGTTTATGTGTTGTTTTGAGCTCTTCGAGCTCAAAAGTCTGATCGCAGTTTGATAAAACACTACTTTTTGAATTTTCAAACCGCAATAACTTTTGGATAAATGAACAGATTTTCTTGCGGTTGGCAGAATTCGATGCAGTTTTTTGAGCCTCATAAAGAATTATTAAATTTAAATTTATCGAACAGGAAATTCCAGAGTAATTCCGAAAAAACACTTTTTTGGGTTTTCTTTCTTGCACGATATCTTTCGAACGAATCAACCGATTTTGACCGGATTAGCAGCAATAGACGTAGTTTTTCAAGGTTAAGAGCTGATTAGTTTTTGAAATTGATCAATAAAGCCGTTTAAAAAATATTCCAAAAAAACCACTTTTGAAAAAG
>NW_025403620.1:0-1226 GCF_020080835.1 Cotesia glomerata
TTATCTATCTATCTATCTATCTATCTATCGTAATTCTTCTTGCAGATAGGAAGAGATTGGAAACTATATAAATAATTGTTTGAACAATAGCTTGAATATAATGAAAACATTTTAGATTGACCTGGCTACCGTTATTTCAAATTTCCCTTCATTTCAGAATCAACTTCTCTGTCAGCTGGATATCATAGGTTGTTCTAAAAAGAGGAAGTTTCTTCAATATCGAGCTCTAATTCACACTTGTTCCTAAAAGTTACTCAACTCAATGCAATAAAGTAACACTTGATACTGGCTTAACAGATGATATAATTCCAGCTATTGATACTCCAGAAGCTTGTATTGGTGCCGCTAGCAGGTCAGACATATTTTAACTATAGTTTATAGATATATTTCAAATCTAATTGATAATTTCTTCAATTTGATGACTCAAAATATGGAGAGTTAGAGAATGTTCAACAAATCAAAAATATTAGGAAAATGGTTGACCCTATAGGCCATCTCTGCAACTTCCCGCTTATCCCATACTCAAGCGCTTAAAATTACTCTCCGAGCTCAAAAGTCTGATAGAAGTTTGATAAAACACTATTTTTTGAATTTTTAAACAGCAATAACTTTTGATTGAATGAACCAATTTTCACGCGGTTGACGTAATTCGACGCAGTTTTTTTTAAGCTTGAATGAGGATTTTTAAGTTTTAATTGATTGAACTAGGAATTTTGGAGTAATTCCGAAAAAAACAATTCTTTCGGTTTTCTTTACATTGAATTTATCATGTAAGTTTTCAATTGGCTAAGATATAACAAAATATGTTACTAATTATATATTAACTATAAGATGATTTTTATATAATCGCAATCAATCTTCACAAAGATCGTCAGTGGGAGTAACTGACAATCATAAATTTTTTTTACTTCCCGCTAAATCGAAGATTTTCAAAAATCGGGAAGTTATTGGTTCTACCCCATTTTGCAAGAATCGAGTTTTCATCAGGTCTTGACGTTTGAAGGTTACACCTATGTCTGTATGTATATGTGTTAGAGTGGGTCAAAAATCGATTATTTTTTTAACTTCTAATATTGAAAAGTTAGTTGTCAGGCACCTCTAGAAAATGCTCACCGAATTTGAGCTCTTAATATAAATAGGAAGCTTATGCTCATCACAGTTTTATATTTTTTGTTTGTCTTGTATAAAAAAGATCATATCACACTAAGATTTCTCACAATATACTA
>NW_025403621.1:0-1226 GCF_020080835.1 Cotesia glomerata
ATTTTGTTGCTAGATTTGTTCTTCTGTTCTTTCGGATCTGCTATTTCGCAAGCTTCGAGCTTTACTTGTACTGCCGATAAAATCAGCCCCTTTGCGTTTTCTTGGCATTGCTCACTGTACAAAACATACATAAATAGAGGTAATGAAATTATTTAATAGTGAAAATGTTAAAAAGTATAATTAGGGGCCAGGATTTTGCCGCAGTTTTGAAATGATTAGTTTTAATTTATGAAATTATAACAAAAATATAAGTTTTATGGAAAAATTTTTCAAACAAAAGTAAAAACAAATTTTATGAAAACATTGTCCTCTATAACTTTTCATACAATGGCATTATTTCCATTGACATTTCAAAAGCCAAAGATTCATAATGATTGCTGATTTTTTTAGAAACTATGAAAATCTTTTACTGTTCAATTACACATTTTTTTAATAAAATTCCCTCAAAAATTCTTTCAAAATTACACATTTTATAAGATCAACAACATTTTTCGATATAAATAAAAAAGCAGTACTTACAACACAAAATCCGTTGTTATTGGAAGCTCAAAGTCACGTGTTGAGTACTTTTTGAGGTTATAAAATCACTTGATTAACTAATTGTGTGCAAAAATACACTCAAAATTGATAATTTAATTATTATTATTGATAAAATAGGAATGATTAAAAGTTAATATGAGAGTTACACTGAGATAGCAAAATAATAATCAAGTCAACGTTACTACTACACTTGGATGCATAAACAATAATGATGGCCGACAACTGTGTAGGGAGTGAGAAAGAAAGTGATCTGGCTTCGTTCTCATCCTCACTACTCCGTCAAAGCTGTTTACTGGGTCAGAAGTGGACACTCTGTAGACATCTGGCAGGGGATAACTAATTAAATGACGATTGATCAGTTTTTCGAACCGGAGAGGAAAAATGATTAAATTACTAAAATGGCTATTAAAAAATAAGGGTTGATCGTAGAAGGGTGAAAATTGAGGATTGTATGTATTTTTGTATGTTGTATCATAAAAATAGAAATTAAAAATTTTGTCTAAAAAATAAAAAAAAAAAAATTTAGGGTGGACTACCCCTAACATTTAAAGGGATGAAAAAATAGATGTTGGCCGATTCTCAGAGATACCGGATAAGCACAAAAAATTTCATCAAAATCGGTCAAGCCGTTTCGGAGGAGTATGGCGAAAACGAAAACTGTGACACGAGAATTTATATATGATATA
>NW_025403622.1:0-1225 GCF_020080835.1 Cotesia glomerata
AAAAAAAAAAAAAAACACACACACACACATACATACATACATACATACATACACCGTGACAACCTCGGGGGAGTAGTCAGGGGAGCTTCCGATGACCTTCTCCCATTTCACTCCCATCACTCAGAGTTCCGGAGTGAAGTAATTAATCACTCCGCGTAGAGAGTGAATCCGGACTTTTTATTTGCGGAGTGATTTCAGAGTGATTTCGGGTGATTTTGAGTTTCACTCGAAAAACATCCGCGTTCGGAGTTTTTAAAATAAATAAAATAAGGATGAATTTTCGTTCTACAAAAAAATCTCAAAATTAATCTTTATACATATATCTCTTCTGTGCGTGTGTTTGTCACTGAACTCCTCCTAAACGGCTGGACCGATTTTAATGAAATTTTTTGTGTGTCTTCCGGTAGATTCCAGAATAGTTTAGATTCACAATTCAGTCCACGAGAAAATGTTTATTTAATAGATTTTTTATTTATAAATTGTTTTTGACCTTGATTACCCACATGCACTTTTCATATATTTTATAAATATCATATATATAAGATATATGAAAAAATTCATGTGGGTACTCAAATGAAAGGTCTCGATGAGTATAAAATCATAATGGACTTATATTTATGAAAATGTTAATAATTAACGAATGATAATGTATTTTGTTAACTAATGATGTTTTTAACGATATAAGCTCATTCCGATGTTACACTCATCAAGAGCTTTCATTTGAGTACTCCATGCATTTTGATATATTTTTCATACATACATATATATAATATATATAAATATATAAAATATATGAAAAATTGATAGGGGTACTCAAATGAAAGGTCTTAATGAGTGTAACATCGGGATGAGCTTATATCTTTAAAAATATCATTAGTTGACAAGATACAATGTCATTTCTTAATTATTGAAGTTTTGAAAATATAAGCTCATCCCGACGTTACACTTTCTCATTCATTTGAGTACCCTCTCTATATATATTTTATATATATGGTATTTATGAAATATGATTAATATATAAAATATATCAAAATGACGTAATGAGCTACTCAAATGAAAGCTTATGAAGTATAAAAATCAGAATGGGCTTATATTTACGAAAATGTTAATTATTGAAGAATGCCCATTGCATATTGTTAACTTAATGATGTTTTCAACTATACAAGCTCATTCCTAAAATTTCTAGAATTTAAGACGTGTGTGCATGACAGCGTCTGTCGGGTCC
>NW_025403623.1:0-1225 GCF_020080835.1 Cotesia glomerata
CACACTGACATACTGACATACTGACGTCATCGTGAAATTAGTCAGAATCGCTTCCTAGGATCTCAACAGATCGAGATCTGATGAAAACTCGATTTTCGAAAGTCGGGGGAAACCAATAAGAAGTTATATAATAAGTTCCCTATTTTTTTGAAAATTCTCAATTTTCTTAACGGAAATTTGAAAAAATATAAAAACGATTATTCTTTATAGTTGCATTGAAAAAAAAAACAATATTACATTAAATTGTACTTCCAAATTATCGTTAAAATATACTCAGAAAAAAAAGATTCGTTGACCCAAGAAATTTTTCTTATCTCAAAAAAATCATCTGCCGTTTAAATTGGAAAACGAAATTCTCTCAGGACATCTTAATTTGAAATTTTTTTATCCTGAAACCTATATACTTTTATACTTGTTTGAAAATTATTTTATCCCAATTCAATAATAGTTATTTATGCTACATGTGGGATAGTAGCAAACAATCTGACAGTCGTGGTGTTGCGACATGAGCTTTGGTTTATGGGACATTCGTATGAAGACGAGAGTGTGATATACGCTGCGAGCCGTTAGGCGAGGACTTGCGACAAGTCGTCATCGAACGTCTCATAAACCTTGACAGCAATGTCGTAATCCCCGACTGTCATATTGCTTTTATCCACGTGTGGTATGCTAATACTTTATACAACTACTGCTCTGAAGTGAATTTGAGAAGAATATAATAATTTTTAACATAATATTAAGGGTTATGGCTGATCCTTGTTTTAGTGCATCATTCACATGAATGATAAAATGAATTACTATTGCGGCATCAGATAGCGTTTCAGTTGTCTCTAGTGAAATTAAAAAGACAGTGAATCGTGGGGTTATATTTCTATAGCAGTATAATTTAGGCGGAATTCGTTGCAGTTATGTGGTCTTTAACCCAAAATGTGCGTTTATAAAACACATATAGTCAAGTATGCGATTATTGTGTACTTCGGAGATGACATACAGAGCTCGAAAAGTCTACTTCCAGAGCAGGTGTTGTAAAAAAAATATTTGACTTACGAATTTTCTGATTCTTCATGTAAGAGTTTTTAATAATTTCAAAGAGGAAGTTTTTTTTAATCGGTAAACAGAATAATTTTGAGCTAAAATTACCGAATAAGAAGCAAACATTTTTTCGGTTCAAGATAAGAATTTCTTCTGTGTATATTTTATATTATTTATAGTTGTTTAAGGGGTT
>NW_025403624.1:0-1224 GCF_020080835.1 Cotesia glomerata
AAAGGTTTAACTGAGGAAATAGATTCAGGTAGACGGAGAATCCCTAATGTCTTTTGTTTGACTAGACCCAACCGAACCAGTTTGGAGGCCGGGTCAGTAAAAATGTCTATAGCTCCGAAAATAATTAAAATTTTCAAAAATCCTCTCGTAGACATATTCTTAAATAGTTAAACTTTGAAAATATAGAAAAAAAAATCGATTTTTTTGAAATTCTACACTAGAATACCCCCTTAAAACATATATTTCTGTCTTTTACTAACGCATAAGAACTTATAAAAAGATCTCAAAATTTCTAGAATGGTCTAGAAAGTTCCAAAATATGTAAAATGGTTATAATTGATCTAGAATGTTCCACATATATCTGGAATGATTTAGAAATTTCTCGAATAAGTGCAAACTATTTTAATCGATATAGAATGTTTAAAAAGTTCTAGAAATTTTTAGATTGATCTGAAAAGTCTCATAATATCGAAAATAGATATCTATAATATCTATGTTAAAAATGTATCCTTATATATTTTTGATACCATTTTATCACAATGTATATATTTTAACCCGATCAACGCCGGATTATGCTGTAAGTTTAATATAAATGATTATTTTGTAGTCTTTTTCATCTGAAAAGTACTATCCAAGTGCAATACAAATATTAGATTTGCAATATTATTCAGCTACCGTCATGAAAATATACTTAAAAAAAACAATTTATTATAAAATATAAAAAACATATTTTTTATGCAGCAAAATATATTAAAATTATAAAAATATATATAAATTATGTGGAAAAATATATTACGATAGCTAACTCTCAACCGATTTTCGTATATATTTTATATATTTTAAATGTATTTTAAATATATCTTAGAATGTATAAAATACATGATTGAAACTAAAAAGTATTTATAAAGAAAATATATTCAAAATATATAAAAAATATAATTATGAAAATATAAAAAATATTACGTTTCAGTCCGTTTTGAGCCCTCAGAACTAAAAATCTATTAGTTTTTATATTTTTTATAATTATATTTTGTGTATATTTCAAATTCACTTTGGTATCTTTTTATATCATCATACCAATATTTTTTATACATTCTACGATATATTTGTAATATATTAAAAATAGATTGAAAAATATATAAAATATATGCGAAAATCAGTCGAAAATTAGCTATTGAAAATATATTTTAACTTCCTGCTAAGAAAATTCAAAATTTTCAAAAA
>NW_025403625.1:0-1224 GCF_020080835.1 Cotesia glomerata
GCGAGGGTTCCACCAACTACTTGGTTACCAAGTCTGGAGAACTGATCACCACTTAATTTATAATCGTTTGATTCAATTAATAATTTAATTTAATTATTTATAAAAAACTAAAATACAGCTGGGTACTTGTATATATATATATAGGAGACTTTCTATAGATATAGTCAGTCACTCATCACGATATTTCTGGAACTATAAGACCTAGAGTCTTGAAATTTGGCAGGAATATTCCTTTCGCCAAATAGAGGTCAACTATGAACGGATTTTATGAAATCTCACCCCACATAAAGTTGCAGGGGTGGGTATTAACAATGAAAATTAGTAATTTTCAAGCTATAGCTTCTACAGACTCCAAATTTTGTAGGAAATTTCTGTAAATGATAAAAAAATAATTTAAGGACGAATTTCAGGATATACTACCTCAAAGAGGATTGCGGGGGCGTTAAAAATGAAAAATTCCCATTTTCAAACTATAGCTCCCATAGAATCCAAATCAGTTAGAAATTTTCTGTAAGAAATGTAGAAATAATATACGGATGAATTTTACAATAGCTTATCTCACATGGGTTTGCGGGGGTGGATGTTAACAATTATAAAATTTTTTATTTTCAAGCTATAGCTCCTATAGTCTCTTAATTTGGTAGGAATCTTTTATTTGTCATGAGAACTAGTCATGAAAAGAATATCAACTCGAAACAGATTTCAAAAAATCCTACTTCCGATAGGGATTGCGGGGTCGGGTTTTAAAATCTAAAATTTTAATTTCCAAACTGTAACTTCTGCAGACTCTAAATTTGGTAGGAATCTTTGCGTATGATGTCAAGTTCAGCTAAGAATGAATTTTCTCGATTTCTAATCCCAAAAGGGATTGCGGGAGCGTTAACAATGAAAATCTCTCATTTCCAAACAATAGTTTCTATGAACTCGAAGTTTTGTAGGAACCTTTCATTTATAATGTAGAAATTATCTCGAATAGGATCTTATGAAATTCTTCCCCCACATAGGAGTGTGGGAGTGGTAATTGTCAAAAAATTCATATTCTTCAAATACAGTTCCTACAGATATAAAATTTGATAGAATCTCAAGATAAATAAGAAATTACAGGGAAGGCCTCCAAGGTCAACAGATTTCAATATTTCTCTTTGTTAATAATTATATTTTCTTACAACAATCGTCCCTTTGGCAGCGGCGAAAAAGGTTATTGTAAGATTTCCAAAATTTAAC
>NW_025403626.1:0-1223 GCF_020080835.1 Cotesia glomerata
ATCATTAGTCAACATAAAAGAATGCGAAAAACCCATAGAAACACCTAACATAACAAAAACTAATATTCAACTCATACAGACAGTAGAATATTCGCACACTAGAATAATTCAATGTAAAATCGAAATTAAAAGATCAATTTATTATTGCGGTTCTTGGAGCCATGTCGCGACGGTAGCAAATCCCCACATAGAGTACATAGAAGAGATATCAAGACCTTACTGTCAAGATATACATAAAACTCGGACACATTTCATGTACGACACAGCAATTCGCGACATACAGCCCAACGGAACGACGACAAGATCGATACTCTTCGCAGGTAAAGCAGATAACTCCGGAAACTGCGAAGGAGGAAAATATTCAGATCCATACGGGACATATTCAGACGTAGTTGTACAAGGACAAATAAAAATAACAATCCGCGATTACTTAGCTCCAATAAACTTCAAAGAAAACAGTGTAATTCTAAAATCAGGAATAAGATGCTGGTATGGATCAGAAAAATGTTTAGACACAGAAGGCGGCTATACATTTTGGGACATCATAAAAAAAGACGACTGCGAAACAGAACGATTCAAAGTAATTTATCAAGGCCAAGCTCAAAGAATTAGAGATAGTTCAGGAAATAAAACCGATGAATTTTTCGCAGTAACATCAAATCAAATAACATTCGCTCTAACAAAACAAGAGACACTCTCAGTATGCGGTCACAAATTCTTACGCACAGAAGAACCTAGATTATTCGTAATAGAAAGTAACGACAACGATTTTCTACTAAAGAAATCAGAATTGACAACAACTGACATGGACATATTCGCATACGTAAATTCAAAAGTAGTCTATTTAGAAAAACATTTAAGAAAAGAAATAGTGGCTAGCTATAATAACGCCATCAAACAACAATGCGAATTAGAAAAAATAGTGTTACGAAATTCTCTGGCTTTAGCATCAATAGCACCTGCAGAATTTGCATTTCAATTTATGAAGGAGCAAGGATATATGGCCAGCGTCACAGGCGAAGTCATCAGAATATCAAAATGCGTACCAGTCGAAGTCAAAACGAGGAAGACAGAAGAATGCTATCAAGAACTACCTGTTACCTTAGGAAACGGAAGTTTTTTTATGCTACCTAGAACGCATCTACTCGTGAAAACAGGAAACCAAATTGACTGCAACACATTAACGCCTACTACATTTAACATCAATAATGCTTGGTACCAAA
>NW_025403627.1:0-1222 GCF_020080835.1 Cotesia glomerata
ATATATATAATGAATGAGATTTATTGGCACCAGATGTACAGCTTGTCTAACAAACTCTGATACATCTTTCGCTTAAATCTACTTTTCTTACACTAATTTTATAATTTATTATTTTATTTTAGTATTCCAACTTGATAGTTAATCTATATTTCAATCTATAACGCTAGTAAATACTTTCTTCGACTTTGGGTCGTTTCCTTAGTTTCAGTTTATCGCATATTGAAGATTCTTTTCAAATTTGGAGCTTATAGGAGCTACAGCTCGAAAATTTAAAATTTTAATTGTTAAAACCCACCCCCGCACCCCCCTGTGGGGAAGGATATCGTAAAATTCGTTCATAAATTATTTTTACATTACTTACAGAAAATTCATACAAAATTATGAGTCTGTCGGAGCTGTAGCTCGGAAATTTAAAATTTTCATTGTTAACGCCCACCCCCGCAATCCATATTGGGGGTAGGCTGTCATTAAATCCGCTCTTGAATCATTTCTACATCCCATAGAACAGATTCTTACACGGAAAGAAAATTGAAGGAGTTTTTACTATTTTACTATTATAATTTTTACTAAATAAAATAGTAACGGTGGACTATACTTCTCATTTAGTAATTTTTACGATCTACTATTGTAAATTTTATCCAACAAATAAGACTAGCAAGAGTCTTAAAAAGTCGAATACTATAGAGCAAATTATACAATATGTGTTTGTGAACTTTACAATTCAACTATTGTAAAAATTCACAGTAGGTTTTTTTAAAAGAAATATTAGGAAGGGAGAGAGATAGAAGGTTGGACTAATTGGTACCAGAACAGTAATCGAAAAAAGAAACCAACTTTTTAGTGCTATCTGGGAATCGAACCCAGAACTCTGAGCTGGCAGCCAGAGACTCTTCCTCTACTCTATCCGAGGTAAACTAAGACCCATATCCTTTAACATTTACATAAACTCGGAGTCTAGCGCTATGCACGGCCATCACTCACACTAATTAAAAAACATTCCAATTCAACTATTGTAAAATTTGCTATAGTTCCATTGGAAAGATACAGAGGCATCACTGGAAATTTTCATCGATTACTTTTTACAATAGTAATATCGTATTTTTTCATGAACAAATAGTATTTTTTCTTCTAAAATATTTGACAATTAATAGTAATAAAAGTATAGTCCAGCTTTTACAATAGTTGTATCGTAAATTTTCCCAGAAATTTTTTCCCGTGTACC
>NW_025403628.1:0-1220 GCF_020080835.1 Cotesia glomerata
GCCCAAATGGATATTCCGTAAGTGAGCACCGATGTGACTACTGATGACAATAATAGCCTCCTGCTCTGTTTTGGGCTTCCGACGTTCGGCATCAGTCGTGCGAGACTAGCCCTCACTACTGACGCTTTGGCACTGACATGTTCCACTTGCTGCTTGAAGTTGAGTCGGGCATCAAGCATCACTCCCAAATATCGGATATAAGGTTGTGATGTGATTTCTTGTTCGCCGACTTTCAGCTTCCTTATCCGTATCAACAACCTGTTTGATTGCGTCTAGGGTTGATCGTCCTTTCCGGAATCCATACTGATTGTCTGCCAGGAGTGGGTCGACTACTGCTTCAATTCTCTGGTGAATTATGCGCTCAAATATCTTACCCGCCGTATCTAGCATGCAAAGTGGTCGGTAAGATGACGGTTCTTCTGGTGGTTTCTTCCCTTTAGGTAACAGTACCAATCGTTGCTGTTTCCACTTACGAGGAAAAGTCCCCTCCTTGAGGCATGCATTATAAGCGTCGAGGAATAATGTTGGAGCTGCCTTTATGATGGTTTTCAAGGCTATATATATATATAGGGATTCCGTATATTAGGGATTCCGTCCAATCCTGGCGCTTTATTATTTTCTACCCGATCATAGGCCTCCAGCAGTTCTTCTTCAGTGACAGGTGGAATGTCGTCCAGTTCATCTTGCGTTGACTGATAACTGAGACTGTGTTGCTGTGGAAACAGCGCAGTGACGATTTTCTGAAGGAGTTGGGGACACGTAGGTGACGGCATTTGTTGTTTCTTCAGGTGCGTCATGACTACCTTATACGGCAGACCCCACACGTCTTTGTCGACCTCGTATATGAGCTCTTTCCAGCATCTTCCTTTGCTCCCTTTTATGGCCTTATTAAGTTTACGACGAGCTTTTTTGTACTCTGCGATCAGCACTGCAGAGTTAGGTCGTTGATAGCTACGCTGAGATATTCTTCTCTTTCGATGACACTCTTTACGGAGGTTGCTGATATGATCATTCCACCAGTGTACCGCAGGTCTTGAATTCATAACACGTTTGCGAGGCATACTGGCATCACAAGCTTGTGTTACTTGCATCATCAGGGCCTTAGTATGTTCTTCTGCACATCCAGTCTCTATCGGATCACTATCGAGGGCTGTTAGCAATACTTCTGGGTCGAAAGACTTCACCTTCCAACCGACGGAGTGGTGTGCCCAAAGTGCCAG
>NW_025403629.1:0-7221 GCF_020080835.1 Cotesia glomerata
TTTTTTTTGATTAAACAATTATTTTTTATCTTTACTCACGACTTCTTTAATGATAATAATTTTTTCTGAAACATATAAATTAATTATTACAAAACTAATTTTAATTACTCCCCCTAAATGACTTTTTACATTTAGCCGTTAGTCAACGAAAGTATTGTTATTAAATAGTTATTAATAATTATTGTTGTTGATAATGGTAATTGGTAACGGTTATTGTTAATGGCTGCAAGTAGTCCCAAACACAATTCTTATATTACTTCTTGTTGAAGCAATTTAGATACTGCAATGGCCTTGTGGTTACCCCTTTTGTCTGGCGTATGCAAGTCGGCGAGTTCAAACCACGACGTGGATTTTTTAATCTTATCAAATGCAGTATTATACTTATTGTTATTTTTTATTTATACTTCAATTAAAGTAATAACAATTTCACTTATCTGTCGTGCTAAAATCGTAGCAAAAGTATAGGTTTGCTATACTATGTTATTTTTGGTTAGTTCTGATAAAGTTACAATGCAGTGCACATCGTTGGACGAGATTGGATTCTTTTGGATCAAAAGTAGTGCAATAATTACAGGTATGCAATAATTACAGGTATTAAATATATATTTATTCCTTGTTATTTAAATATATAGATATATTATATTTTATTTTATTCGATGATAAGTATTAACCTAATGTAAGAAAGTTAACCAAAAAATTTTTTTTTGCGGAAGCGTGGCTTCATGTTTTTTACCTCGATCTTTTTCTCGATTTAGATTAATTTATTATCCAATGTTTTCGAAGCATTAGACTATTGGATAGATGTTGTTTCTTTTGTTGTTGCTTCTTTTATTCTCTGTTTCTATTATTTAATCATGGGATCCTTAGAGCCTCCTGTTAAAAGACCCAAGAAATCAAGATCGTTCTAACATCAATGGTATGATGAATACCCGAGTGGAGGACGGGTGTCAGAAGTCCACTTCAGATAGTTCAAAAATTTTCCTGTAAATTTTGTGATGCAGAGTTTACTTGTGGTCGTACAGAAATTACTAGGGCATTCGAATACCAAGCGACATTTAAATTATTTGCGCCTGAAAATAGTGGATACTTTCTTCTTCTACTAATGTTGTGCTTTCAAGAAACGTTTCTGCCACCAGCTTTCTCTCAATCAGAGTCCAGTTCATCTTCATCTTCTGTTGAACTGGAATTTAATGAACGAGTGAAAGCAGCTGAAATTCGATTCGCGACTTTACTCGCTCAAAATAATATTCCAATGACAAACGCTCCGATTATTCTCAAATTATTCCAGTTAATTGGTCAGGAACCCGCTGCTCTTCAGAAAATGAGTGTTCGGCAAAACTAAAGCTACCGAAATTATCAATAAAGTCGTCAGTGTTCGTGAATGTACACGAATTACTGAGATTTTAAAGACCAACAAGTTCGCTGTTTTTGTTGGACGAGAGTACGGACATTACAAATGACAAATGGATGACTTTGATGGTTCGCTATGTTCAGCCTACCACTTTAGAAGTTAGAACTGAACTGCTTCAATTAATTCATCTAGATTCTACTGACGGTACTTCCAAACGGCTTTTGAGCAATTCAGCCTTGAGTTGCTGAAGAAGGAAATTCCTCAATCTCAAATTGTCGGCCTTGCTTGCGATAATGCTTCAGTTATGGTTGGCAACAAAAATTCTTTCAAGATTCTCATTGAAGAAACTAATCCTTTGCTGTTTACTATCCCCTGCATTTGTCATTCGTTGGCGCTCCTTGCTAAAGATGCTTGCGCTGCTATCCCTGATGACATTCATAATTTTATTGCTAACATTTGTTCTTTTATCAATAATAGCCCTAAACGACTCGGTCTGTTTGAAGAAATTCCAGAACTTTTGGTACGAAGATCCTTCTAGAGTTGTTAGGTTTGCTGCGACAAGATGGTTATCTCGTCATCTTGCTATTAGTCGAATTTTAAAAACTGGGACGCGATTCATGGATTGTTAATCGATCAAGCTGCGGCTAAAGTTTCAACTGCAGATCAGTTGCTTGCAATCATGAATAATCCTTCTACGAAAGCATATTTACTCTTCTTGCAAAGTGAACTTGAACTTTTCAACAAGATCAATGCTCACTTTCAAGGAAATAAAACGCTTGTCCAAGAGTTGCAACCTTCTTCGTATAAATTTCTCGTCACGATTCTTAAAAAATTTATGAAACCATCTTTGTTGACAGAGGCGAACTTGAGCAAAGACTTTCACAATATCGATTTTAAGAACGACATGAATCTTCGTCCTTGCTTGAAATAGATATTGGAAAAATTGTCAAGATTATTTACTGAGTCTCCAGGAACCCTCAAGCTGTCATTCATGAGGTGCGTGAGAAATGTTTTGAGTTCTTCAAAATAGCTGCCGAAGGAGCCCGGCAAAGGCTACCGTTTGATAACCAGCGTCTGTCAGACTTGACTGTTTTTTCTAATGAAATTGCTCTTCTCAATCCCGATAGGGGCTGCGTCTTTTGTTTCTGTCCAAAATATTTGCAACTCTTTTAATATCCCGTCTGGGGCACTTCAGAATGAGTGGAATTCCTTGTAGTATTGATCCGCATCTAAAGGAGAGATGGTGCGAATTATCATTCGACGATATGTGGATGGAAATTTGTAACTTGACTTCTTCAGATCGAACTTTACAGTTTCCATCTTTGCGCTTGCTGTTAAGTATAATCAGAGCACTGCCCCATTCAAACGCTGCGGCTGAAAGGGCATTTTCTATTATACCTGACATCAAGACAAAGAAAAGTGAATTGCCTCAGTAACGAAACCCTGAATTCACTTTTGCGTAATAAAGTCGGCCTTCAAATCAGGGAATTTAGATGCGTTAAATATGCAGATTGATAGGGGTCATATTGAGATGATGTCTTCTTTATATTCGAAAGGGACGGAAGTTTCTGAACCACATTCGATTGAATTAAATGTACGGGTATTCGAAAGTAGTGATGATTGGACCATGGTTGAATAATTATAGAAATGTAGGTGTCTTTTCTCGGTTGTTGTTTTTTATTTCTTCACTTGAGCTGTATATATAGCTTTATTTATTTATATCTTTATTTCTCATAGTTTATTAAAAAATATTGATTGTTATTTATATAAATCATTTATTACTTCCATGAAAAAAATTTAGAAGAAAAATATATGAAAATATATTTCAAATATATAAAAAATATAAATATCTATAAAGTACCTATAATAATTGTATTTTTAATTGCTATCTTTTGTCCGATTTTCGTATGTATTTTATGTATCTTAAATATATTTCTAATATAACCTAAATATGTTAAAACTATTTTAAAGATATATGAAATTTATCCAAAATCGGCCAAAAGTTAGCTATCGAAAATATAATTTTTATAGATATTTTAAAGATATCTATGCATGTTAAATATATTTCTCATATTTGAAATATATATTTTTATATTTATATATAATATTTTAGTATTTAATTATTTTAAAAATTTTTTCATGGGGTATTTTCAACCAAAAACTTAGAACTGCTTCTTATGCATATAATAATTATTTACCGTAACGTATTTACATTATTTATTTTCTTTTACCAAAAACTAGAGTCGTTTATTACTTACTTAATTAATAGTCATTTTTATTTATTTACATTATAATATAATTATAATGATAATTATCAATATTTGTCCACCAAAGAGCTACAGTCATCTCTTAGTTATATTACAAATAGTTATTGAAAGTTATTTAAATAATTTATTTTTATTCACCAAAGAGCTAATAAAGTCGTTTTTTAGTAACATAATAATTCGTTATTGTTACTTATTTAAATTATTTATTTTTGCCCACTAAAAGCTAGAATCGTTCCTAGGTAGAGTCATTAATATTATTTATTTATTTACTTATTTCTTTAAGCTAAATTTATCTATTTTCTTTTATGAAGAAGTTAAAGCTTGAAGCTCTACTTCTTACTATTTTTCTTCTCTCACTGTTCACTATTGTCTTCAATATTTATTTTAATTATTTAAGCTGTTGTAAATGTTGCTTTTATTTCTTAAACTATGAAACTCGCATTGTAGTATAATTAACATTTTATGGACTGCAATTATTTATAGATAATTGATAGATTGAAATATTTTTATCAAGTAACTGTTGCATTCAATGGTATTTTGATCGAATCATATTAGAGTTGTAGTAAAGAATCCGAGATTCATAGTTTGTGGAGTAGGCCTACCGGGGATCCGCCACATTATCCTTTTGTTTATCAAATGTTTTTTTTCGATAGATAATGGGTTAATAAAAGGGAAACGCATTCCGTGACACAGTACCTCGATGGTGATGTGGAAAGCTGTGTTAAAAAGATATAAAAATCCATTATCAACAACAATAATTATTAATAACTATTATTAACAATATTTTCGTTGACTAACGGCTAAATGTAAAGTCATTTAGGGGAGTAATTAAAATTAGTTTTGTAATAATTAATTTATATGTTTCGAAAAATTATTATCATTAAGTCGTGAGTAAAGATAAAAAATAATTGTTTAATCAAAAAAAAAATCCAAGTCGTGGGATTTGAACTCGTATCTTTTGCGTACGCCAGACAAAAAAGAACTATCCACACGGCCATTGCGGCACTTGGAGTAAATTGACAAGATGTAATATAAGAATTGTGTTTGGGACTACCAGTAACCATTAACAATAAAATTATTAATAATTATAATGATTTTCAATTTGAAAGTATTTACCAATACTTGAAATTAATATTTGGCAATAAAATCATTGGAGTTTCTCTATTTTTTATTATTAACTTTATTTATTTTATCTCATATTTTAGTGATTTGAAAAAAAATTATTCATTATTTTCATAACATTAATCTAACTTAAATAATTTTTTATTACAAAAAAAAAAAAAAAAAAAATTTTTCTACTCAGTTGGGGATTTCGAATTCATGATTTCTCGAATTTTGAAAAAAATCACATCGGGACAACCGGAGTTGTCCCTGTGTGTGTGGGCTCGCTTATGGCGTCGCATAGTAGGGGCACAATTCCCACTACTCCAGCAACACCGACCACAAGATGCTTATGTGTAGTGCAAGCGCACGACGCTAGGGAAGGTGGTAAAAATGATCCCGCATTCCTGGCAGCACTGATCAGTGCTGCCAGAATGCGGGATATTTTTACCACTTCCCTAGCGTCGTGCGCGCACTACACACATAAGCATCTTGTGTCGGTGTTGCTGGAGTAGTGGGAATTGTGCCCCTACTATGCGACGCCATGAGCTAACGCACACAGGGACAACTCGGTGTCCGTGTGATTTTCCAAAAAAATTCGAGAAATCATGAATTCAAATCCCCCAACTGAGTAGGCCTTTTTTTTGTAATAAAAATTATTTAAGTTAGTTAATGTATAAATAATGAATAATTTTTTCAAACTACTAAAATATGAATAAATAAATAAAGTTAATAATAAATAAGCGCCATTCGGCAGCTTTGAAATGGAAGTAGATTTCATGAAAATGAATGTAAAATTCTAAAAATTACTTGGATTGGATTAATGAAATTATCGTTTCTAACCCATTATGGATCATTTTGGAACTAAACGTACTTTGTTTCTACAGATAAATACGAAGGTCATGTTTGAATGGTTTTGAATTATTTTTAAAATTCCTTTGAATTATTTTCAGTAATTTGAATTCACTTGGTTGTATATGTAGACATACACTTTTCATGGAGTGAAACACTTCTGAATTCCCTTATCAATTAGAATTCTTAACCAGGGACTATGAACTATAATTATCGAAATAAAATTAGAAATTTCTGTTGATGATTTTGTCATGGTTTAGGCCTACAGGGGACCCGCCATGTAGAAAAATGGGAACGCATTTGCATTTCACACAGCACCTCATGGGTAATGTGGTGGAATCTGTAGTACAAGCAGATTAATTAATGAAGTAATAATACTTCTAAGAGCTCAAAAGGTAGTTTTTTTTCTATGCTTTTAGTGCTTTTCAAGCTTAAAAGCCTGGACAAGAATTTCACAGAAAACCACTAGAAATTTTCATTTTATGAAAAACCACATTGAAAACGAGTGCAATATAAATTTCATAATTGGTATAGCGGAATAGGACATAATTTTAAGACCACACATATGATATGTAGTGGTACTCAAATTGAAGCTTATTTAAAGCGCTTTCAGATTACTTACAGAGATTCAGTAAGTTATCCCATTCCAAAGTTATTCGGGCTAAAAGTGAAAAAATATGAATTATTGCGATTTTCGCCTTTGAAATCTTGGCTTTCTTAAATTACTCGACCGATTAAGCTCATTTCTCGAACTTGACTTTGGTATTTATCTGTAGAATAAGTATGTTGAGTCAGAACTGTTGTAAATTATGACGTGCTATCGCCGTGACAAGCCGCGTTATATCCGATATATATATAAATATATATATATATATATATATATAACATATATATATATATATATATATATATATATATATATATATATATATATATATACATATATAAACTTTTGAACTATATACATTTTCCGACTCAGCTCGACAGTATAGTCGGAATATAGCAAAATTTTTTAAAAGTTCCGTCATGAGGACCAATGCAATAGTTAGATTTCTATGAAATCTACTAAAAATAGAGAAACTCCAATGATTTTATTGCCAAATATTAATTTCAAGTATTGGTAAATACTTTCAAATTGAAAATTATTATAATTATTAATAATTTTATTGTTAATGGTTACTGGTAGTCCCAAACACAATTCTTATATTACATCTTGTCAATATACTCCAAGTGCCGCAATGGCCGTGTGGATAATTCTTTTGTCTGGCGTACGCAAAGATGCGAGTTCAAATCCACGACTTGTATTTTTTTTTTTTTTTGATTAAATAATTACTTTTTATCTTTACTCACGTCTTGATGATAATAATTTTTGAAAGTTATAAATTAATTATTATAAAACTAATTATAATTACTCCCTCTAAATAACCTTACATTTAGCCGTTAGTCAATGAAAATATTGTTAATAATAATTATTATTAATAATTATTGTTGTTGATAATGGTAATTGGTAACCGTTATTATTAATGGTTGCCGGTAGTTCCAAATACAATTCTTATATTAATTATTGTTAAACTTTCTTATGTGTCGCCATGGCCTCATGGGTAATTCTTTTGCCTGGCATACGCAAAGTTGCGAGTTCAAATCCACGAC
>NW_025403630.1:0-1220 GCF_020080835.1 Cotesia glomerata
TTATTATTTTTATTATTTAATAATAATTAACTATTTGCTATAAAAAATGTAAAAAATTAATTAAAATTCTTTTGCTTAAAAAAATTTTTTCTCAATTTCTTTTATTAAAAAATAATTTATTTTTCATATATAAAAAAAACAATTAAACCTATATGTTGTAAACAAAAAACCATTATTTATTTATTTTAATAAAAATTACAGCATTATTTTTCCCGCTGTATGTTTCGGCTGAAATCGGATTCTGAGAAATTCACACGAACAGAGAGCTACTGTTGTGTGAGTTACTCCTCTGTGTCTTGTGGCAGGGGCTTCATTCCCCTCGATTTGTCGACGTGTCTCGGATTCTCTCGGCTTTCCGACTCACAGACACACATCGCTTACTTGTGTACGGGCGCGCGCGACGCCTAGAGAAGGGGTGAAAAAATCGCACGATCTGGCCACACTGCCTCCCATGTCCATAGCGAATGGTTTTGGACACCATTTTTGACGGGTCAAAACGACCATCTCAGTTTTCTGTTTGGCGAGTTTCAGGTGGTGCTTATCGAGCCAAGTCTCGACGGTGTCGATGGTTTCCCGAACTAGCAGTTCGGCACTGCTTCCCCTTTGTCCGCCACTATAGTGGCTGCAAGGTCGTCTGCAAAGCCTGTTAGCTCTACCTGCTCTGGCAACGGGATTTCAAGAAGCTCGTCGTAGTCTGCGTTCCATAGATCAGGCCCCATTATTGAGCCTTGCGGCACGCCAGCCGTTATGGCGTATTCTTGTGGGCCTTTAGTAGTTACCACTATTAGCTTTCTATCGTCAAAGTAGTTGTCGACTAGTGCCAGATTTTCTTGCTCCGCGTCAAACTTGCGCTCCAGAGCGTCTAAAATGTCTCCCCAATTTGCGCTGTTAAATGCGTTTTTGACATCTAGCGTGAGGAGAAGACATACTTTACGAGCTTTGAGGCTACAAGACCATGCTTGTGTTGCTGTCTTTATGACTTTCTTGATCGCTCCGACTGTCGAATGACCTTTCCGGAAGCCATGCTGATTGGTGGCAAAACCTCCAGCACGGTCGATGTCGTCGCGAAGTCTCCCTTGTATGAGCTTCTCGATGTAGAAGTCTCCCTTGTATGTATGTATGTATGTATGTATGTATGTATGTATGTATGTATGTATGTATGTATGTATGTATGTATGTATGTATGTATGTATGTATGTATGTATGTATGTATGTATGTA
>NW_025403631.1:0-1220 GCF_020080835.1 Cotesia glomerata
TTTTTTCTCCACTCATATTTTAATCGTTCTTGATTGGCCAATCTTTTTAATTTTTGCTCGGTTAAAGAGAATAAATTGTCGCGGAATTCCTTAAAAAACAAGAAGGTGTCATAAAGAGCCCTGACAAATGATCCCTATTGAAAATAAAGAGAAATTATTATTGTTAATTAAGCAAAATTAATTATTAACTCTAATACTAATCAAGGAAATTTAATGTTTTACATTTCGTGCTTGATCATATGCAATTCCATAGGAATCACTTCGTGATTCTTTAAAAGCCATTGCTTCATGAATGCGACCATCTCTCCAAAAAATTTTCACAATAGTAGTGCATCCAACGACATAAATCCCATCAATCTGGTCGACAAAATCTATTTAAGAACAAAAAAAAATTCTTAATGATTTTGTGAAATTAATTGATCTTATACTCAAAGAAAAAATTTAATTCTCAATGAAAAAGTATTCAGAAAGACATAAGTTGTTTTTAGAGCAAGAAAAAATTTTCTACAGTCAAGAAAATATTCTTCCACTTTAAAGAGAAAGTGTTACATAAGAAGTAACTAAAATATTCGATAACTAAAAATAATTAAAGCTATCCAATATATTTTTCTTGAGAGTCAAAAAATTGATCAATGATGTATGGATTTGTATCAAACATGATAAACAAATAATGACTATTATTGACTTACCAATTATTTGTTTTTAATTTCATGAGACCAATCGTGAAGGGTCCAAATGTTTTATCTCCATTTACTGATTAATTGTTCTAAATCCAAATTATTTAAATCCATTTCGAAAAAAATTGGAAAAAATTTTTTTTTAATTTCTGTCTATTTATATTTGGGATTTATTTTATTGTTTTATTTATTGAACTTTAAATTTTTTTTTTATTTACATTAGTTAATTATTTTGTAAATATACTTATTAATAATATTGGTTGAATATTCTTTGTAAATAATATTAATTTTTTTTAGTTTATAAATATATTATTTTAGTTATTAAGTGAAATAGGTTAATTATTTGTAAATACATAACTTCAGTATGCTTATATTTAGGATGACATTTGTTTTGACACTTTTTTTATTGTGTCAAAATAAAAATATTATCAGACAGCTGTCACGATAAATATTAAAAAAAACTGATCTTATTGATTTAATAAAATCTATTAGACCGGATTTAAGTGAGCTTAATTGAGTGAAGTTAAATAATCTATAATTTTT
>NW_025403632.1:0-1220 GCF_020080835.1 Cotesia glomerata
CAGAGCAGTTGAGACACCACTACGATGCTATAAGTGCTGGCACTTTGGGCACACTACTGCCCAATGTAAAAGCGAAGTCGACCGATCTGGGCTTTGCATCAAATGTGGGCAAACAGGTCATCAAGCTGCTCAATGCCCAAATAAAGTGAAATGTGCGTTATGTGCGGAAAAACCTGGCTCTCAGGACACTGCTCACCGGTCTGGTTCTGGCCGATGCCCAGTCTTCCAAGAAGCACTCCAGAAGCTGACAAATAAACGAACATGAGGATACTGCAGCTTAACATCAATCACTGCGAAGCTGCGCATGACCTGCTTATGCAGACAGTACGGGAATTAAAGCTCGACGTTGTGCTTTTATCGGAGCCATATAAACATTTAGCTGGACAACCTTGGGAGACGGATATCACCACGAAAGCTGTGATCTGGGCTTGTGGTAAGCTCCCTTTCCAGAGTGTAGCTACCAATGGCAGCGCTGGCTTTGTAGCAGCATCAGTAGATGGCATCCGTTTTTACAGCTGCTACGCACCACCTAGCCTCTCAATTGCTGAGTTTACTGACTTCTTGGATCGACTGACCGAGGACGCGAAGCAACATCATCCAGTGGCGATAGCCGGGGACTTTAACGCCTGGGCAGTGGACTGGGGCAGTAAGCAGACTAATGCACGAGGAAGAGAGCTGCTAGAAGCTCTTTCTACACTAGATGTAGTCTTGCTCAACAGTGGTGACACGCCGACCTACACCAAAGGTGACGCAAGCTCGATTGTAGACGTCACTTTTGTCAGTACCAGCCTTGCTAAAGGTAACTCTAACTGGAAGGTACTGGACATCTACACTGCCAGTGACCATCATGCGATACTCTGGGAAACGTCAAACGACCAGAACCTCAGGGGGCCTATCAAGCAATTTAACACCGTCGGTTGGAAGGTGAAATCTTTTAACCCAGAAGTATCGCTAACAGCCCTCGATAGTGATCCGATAGAGACTGGATGTGCAGAAGAACATACTAAGGCCCTGATGATGCGAGTAACACAAACTTGTGATGCCAGCATGCCTCGCAAACGTGTTATGAATTCAAGATCTGCGGTACACTGGTGGAATGATCATATCAGCAACCTCCGTAAAGAGTGTCATCGAAAGAGAAGAATATCTCAGCGTGGCTATCAACGACCTAACTCTGCAGTGCTGATCGCAGAGTACAAAAAAGCTCGTCGTGAACTTAA
>NW_025403633.1:0-1218 GCF_020080835.1 Cotesia glomerata
TTCTCGGTAAAAGAATATCCTACCAAATTTCAATTCAATCGACCATAATAGTTTCTGAGATTTCGTGATAATGAGTTCAAAATGGATCTCCTGTATATATATAGATTAACTCAAATCGACCGTTTTTATAATAATTTAACAATATCGTTGTGAAATTTTAGAAAAGATACGTCAGACACGATTTACCATTTCAATTTTAATCATTAAAATCAATATAATCATTTAACAATATCAACTTAATAATATGTATGTTATATTTAGCTGTGTAATGATATAATGGAGTTGAGTTCATCCTTCATGATAATTCCAATACATATTAGCTATTACAGTTATTAATGATTTAGCTATTATTTCTTAAAAAGTGTATAATTATAAATTCCTACTGTCCCAACAATCAATCAATAAAATTTGAAATCAATATGTATTTGCCTAACATTGTACAGAATAATACTATTGAATAATTATATAGAATATTGAGTATTTAGTCACTCTCTACTTGTTATCTAATGATTTCTCTGAATTTAGTTGACAACTGAATTTGTTATTACAATTTATTTATTTTGACAGTTATTATAGCAACGATAACCATAGCAACGGTAACCACGGCAACGGTAACCACGGTAACGGTAACCATGGCAACACTCACCATGGTGACGGTAACTATGGCAACGGCAACCATGGCAACGATAACCATGGCAAATAACCATGACAAAGATAACCATGGCAACGATAACCATGGTAACGGTAGCCATTGCAACGGTAACTATGGCAACGGTAACCATGGCAACGGTTACCATGGCAACGGTTACCATGGCCACGGTTATCATGGCAACGGTTACCATAGCAACGCTAATCATTGACAATGATTACCATGGCAACGGTTGTGGGGGAGGATACAGTGGGGTTGAGTTCTATAATTGATAGTTGCCACTGATGGTTTCTTAGATTGGAGAATCAAAATGATATTTTTCCCCAAAAAAGAGCGAGATAGAGGAGGAAGAAGGCCCGGGAGGGGAGGGGAAGAATGGGAGGGAGGGAGGGGTAGCATACGTGATGGTTGACGAAAAATCGATTTTGGCTAGGAATTGCGCAAAATCCCTTCTTATCTCGTCTACGGTGAAAAAGGAGTACCTATGCCAAATTTCAAATGAATCGGTCCAATAGTTTCTGAGATCTGGTGATGAGTCAGTGGTATTTCGCTTATATGTATATATATAT
>NW_025403634.1:0-1218 GCF_020080835.1 Cotesia glomerata
GATTATAATTACTAAAATATGCAATATAAGTTCGTGTTTCAACACTATCTAAATATCTTGTAAAAACAGCATTTATTGTCGTTCCTGAATTTCTAGTTGATATGTTTGGATTATTATACATCAATTATTGATGTATTGCTATTTAAAGTTCTAATATTTATCTACTAAACGAATACATTAACTAATAGCGTGTATTTTTTCTCGATCTCCCTTACTCTCTTTCAATCTTTCTCACTAGCTCTCTCCTACCTCTCGCTCCATGGCACAGTGCGTAATGCGACGTTCGCTCTATCTCACTTTCTCTCTCGATCTATCTCACTCGCTTGCTCCCTACTCTCGCTCCATGGCTATGTTTTTCATGCTACGTTCGCCTTTTTTCACTCTTTCTCAATCGGTTTCAATCGCTTTCTCCCTCTTCTTCGACAAAAACGCTGCACATCTTCGTGACGCTAATATTATTATTATTTTTGCGTTTCATCCGTAAAAATTTTACCCTCATGCGTCTAAAGAAATTTCACTTCAAAAATTTTCAAACACCCACTACTCGTAAACTAACCGGCCGATTTTGTTTATCTTCGAATTTGATCTTGGTATTGATCCACAGAATGAGCCCACAAAATTTCATAAAAATCGGTTGATCCTGCTGACATGGCGCGTTATAATACATATATAGATAAACTTTCGAGCCAATATGCCATTTTTCGACATTACTCGACGAAATGAAACATATTATGACAAAATTTTCTTAAAATTACGACATGAGTCCAGCTACAACAGATAGATTTTTAAAGAAATCTACCTAAAAAAGAAATAAAAAATTTACTCCGCAGAGTGAAATCTAGTAGGGTACGGGCAGGCAAGACGGAGAGGGCGGGTAAAACGAATAATTGTTCCAAAATCGCTGGTCGGTCGATAGAAAAATTTTAGACTGCAATCTATCAATCTATTATGTAACTAGACCTATCGTTTTTTATTGCAGTCTAAAATTTTTCTATCGACCGATGAGCGATTTTGGAACGATTATTCGTTTTACCCCCCCCTCACCGTCTTGCCCGCCCGTACCCTAATAATATAATTTTATTCCTTCTCGGAGTGAATTTAACTTCCGGAGAGAGTTAATCAATTAAAAATCATCCACTCCGTATTCACTTCCAAATCACAGAATTAATAAATTAGTTAATTAATTAATAATAATAATAATGATATCACAATGTGTGT
>NW_025403635.1:0-1217 GCF_020080835.1 Cotesia glomerata
GAAAATCTTCGATTTTTTTAGCAGGAAATTAAAAATTATTAGAAAAAATTAGAAACTGAAAAAAATCTCTCAAGCGTAAACAATCAGCTCAACAAAGATCATCGAAATCCCGTGCAATAAAAAAAAGAAAGCTTTGAGGATGTTTGTCTTGAGCATCCGGATGTCGCAGAAAAATTAAGGATAAAATAAGAAGCAATCCCGGTAGGTCAAGCGCATGATCGCAAAAATCTTTCGTAGTAGGAGAGTTATACTTGAAGTGTTAAGTTCGAAAAAAATGATCATTTTCCACTCTTGTGTAGAGTTGTACCTTTTGATGGTTTTGGTTGGGCTACAACTAAAACCAATTTTATTTTAATTCGTCATTCTGAGTGTCGTATTAATTTTCTAAAAAGAAGAGAAAATCAAAAACTTCATAGCAAATTAATTTTTAAAAGCTCGTATAAAGCTAAATTTATTGCCTGATCAAGTTTGATATACCTAGATAATAAAGAGTCACGGTATTACCGCCCAAACAGCAGAACAGAATTATCGAAGATCCACAATGAATCAATGTAAACATTATATTCAATTCACAGTGATATCACTCTGAACTGATAGCAGTATTTTTCGGAATTCACATTGATACCGCTGTGAATTTACTATAATACCACTCTCAACTGGCAGTGATATCATTCTGAACTCAAAGTGATATTACTGTAAACTTACAGTGATACTACAGCGTACTTACTCTGTTGCTACTGTAAATCTACGAAAAATCGACAATAAGATCACTATGAAATCACTGTGAATTGACCATAAAATTACAGTGACCTCATGGAACAAAATTATAGTGATTTCACCATAATTTCGCTATCTTTTTACCACGATCTCATCGTGATTTCACTCTGATTTCATAGTGATTCGGAACCCGCGAGGGAAAGAGAAGTTTTTGAAATTTGATTAAAAAAAAAAAGTTCTCTAACTGTATTAGGGAGCAAGATGTTTGAAATTAAAATATGTTGGGTACTTTTCACCCTCAATGCCTAAAGAGGTATACGGTTTAGATGTGTGCTTGTCAGGGGTTAATATTATTATTAAGGGTTCATATTTTCAGGGGCATATTTTGTCATCTAAACAAAATTTTGAGCCTGATTCCGAGGAAAAAAAAAAATTTTGTTCTGAATCGTCCTGATAAATATATATATATATATAATATATATATATATATATATATATAT
>NW_025403636.1:0-1217 GCF_020080835.1 Cotesia glomerata
ACTGGCCGAGACACCATTTTGGGTCTACTAGCTCTGACCTTAACGGCGTGTGGAAAAATAACAATCGTAAAGAATTCATAGAATGGTTCAGCTGCACAGATCCGGACGAGGGTATATTTTCACGAAAATTTTTGCCTCATTCAGCTCAAAGCTCTGGTTCGGTAAAATGAAAGTTAATAGAGGTACAGTCGTCTCCATCAATCGCTTGAGGAGTGGACATACATCTCTCAAAGCTAGTCTTTTAAATATAATATAGTCCAATCTCCCATCTGTTCGTATGGAGAGTATAAGGAGACTCTGAATCACATTTTCTTTCAGTGTAGTCGTTTTGATGAACCGAGACGGTTTTTTTTAAATCAATCCAGGATGTTTTTGGGTGTGGGTCCATACTGTATTGAATCCCTACTTCACTATTTGAGCCACGAGATCATCAGAATAATACATATTTTTTTTAAACGAAATTGACATATTTATTTGATTTAAAGATGTTAAATATATTTATAGTATATAAAAATGCGAAATAATACATAAATAATGGTCGATTATTTGGAGTCATTCAAAGAGATGAACTATTATCTTGTTTAAACTGTGATTGTTATATAAAGACTTTTAGATAATCGTACAATAATCAACTCATATAGTGGTTAAAAAGCTAGTGTACTTAATATACTGTTAACTTTGTAAGATTATTACGATATTTATATAGAAATTTAGGTAGTTATTTATAAAATTGTTTAAATGACAGTTGTTTATACACATGTATATTTTTATAAGCCTATATCTTTTTTGGTATTTTTATATGTAACGCTAAAAGCGCTGTATCGACTTATGATAAATGTATTAATTATGTAACAGTTGGCTGCATTGGTTTGACCAAGGCCTTATTTTCAATAAAAAAGAAAATGTAATAATTTAAGATTTAATTTTAAGTTTACATTATTTATTAATATTTTATTTTCAGCCCAGAAGGCGATTGGGATGGTCGCCGACGATTTAAGATTCGTGGGATTTAATTTTCGAGGCTGAATTCAGAAAATTTGATTTCTTTAACTATTTTGAGTTATTTATAGTAAACGTAAACGGTGCATGAACCAAAGACCTTCGGTGCACTGGTGGAACGAACACATCAGCTTCCTACGGAAAGAGTGTCTCAAGAAAAAAAGAATATCTCAGCGTGGCTATCGGCGGCCTGACTCAGCGGAACTAGTCGCAGAATA
>NW_025403637.1:0-1217 GCF_020080835.1 Cotesia glomerata
TGTGACGTTGCGGAAGGCTCCTAATACCTCGTCGTGTGTTAGCATGATCTCCCCGTGCTCTAGCTCGTCGTGGTCCAGGGCCCGTGAGGATCACGCAACACAGATAATCGCCACAACTAACTAATACTAAGAAAATAATTAGACAGAATTCCAAATACAAGGTTAGAATTCTATTCATTTAATAATAATAATAAGCCATAGAAATGAAAATAATAATAATGTTTTTTATTCATAACATCAAGCTAGATTAAATTATTTATACATAATAAAATAAATTATAGTAAAAACAATGACGATGAAATATTAAGAGAATAAGTGAAATGAATTCTATAAATACACCAAAAATGCCACTGTACAAAGCACGCATCAATCTAACCTCTAATTTACAATATAGGGCACAACCATACTACTGACAAGCCGTGATGCTAGTCTTTTGCAGCCTACGGGGTGACGCGTCGCGACCGCGGATCTAACTAAAATTCCCCCTAACTCCCTCTATTAACTAAGGGAAGCTTGGTTACAAAAAAAGAGATACCGGGATTGTCAAGTACCTCGACTCCCTGCCGTAACTCCCCCTAGGTGTTCCGACGAGCAGTACCTCCTCGTCCAGGTGTCGCCAACCTCCTAGCTTTTATCCCCAGATATTCGTACGAAACGACAGACTATGAACCACAGCCTCGCCCCTTACCGTGTTTAATAGGGGCTATTCGGTGACCCGAGTACTCTCAGGTCGACCTGGTACAAAAAAGATCTACTGCGAGGACAGTGATTAATATAGAGAGAGTAATATTCTTACCTTCTATATCCGTACACACACAAGCACTCAAGACCTCTTCAGTAAAAAGCGTACCACTCACTTCAGAAGCTCAAAGCTGATTCCTGACAAAAACTTTGCTCAGAAAATTGCCTAATACTTCTCAGAGCAAGAGTCTGCGGAGCGAGCGCCATTTGAGCGACACCGCGCTGCCTCGCGGTGAGCGCGCGAACTACTGCGTCTCCCCGCTTACTGTGATTCCCCGGACTGCTTCCCCTACCACTCCCCGGCTTGTCTCCAGTGCCTTTCGCCGTCTCTCTTTCTCGCTTTCTCTTTCGTTCCCAGCGAGTAGGCTGCGCGCGGCTGTCTTCTCTCTCTAGCACTAGCCGTACTTTTGTAAATTATTTTTATTTCATTTTTAGTTTTATTAATAATAATTATATATAAATTTATATAATTTATG
>NW_025403638.1:0-1216 GCF_020080835.1 Cotesia glomerata
AATAAAATGAATAATAATGAATATATTTTTCAATACCACTTAATTTGTGATGAATTTCCTAATAATAAAGATTAAAAATATTCATTTTTATATTTATAAGCACAAATAAATTTATTCATTAACTTATCGATGTTAATTTTTAGTAAAATTGATATAATAACATTGTTGTTTATATTCCCAATTAATATGTGATTAATTTCATAATCTTGATCACTAAAATTCATATTTTATAAAAAAATGGCGCTAAGATAAGAAATAATAATCTGAATTACCAATCTTAATAACGTTATTGAAGTTGGCGCTTAGACAAAAGAATAATAACATATTTATTCATGTAATTTATAAACAAATTCAGAGCTGTCAAAACAATTATTTCATAGATAAAAAAAGATATCAAATTTTAATTAATTATCTAAAAATACATAAGTTATAATTTTAAATAATTTAATTTAATTCAATTGTGTTATTGGTGAGTTTTGTTGATATTGCTCTAATTTTTTATAAATTAAATTTACTCCCGTTGTGTTGGTGAGTTTTTATGACATTTTTAATTTCCATTAATTTGTTAATGCTTTTTTTAAATTCATATTAATATTTTATTAACGATATTTTCTTTATTTTGATTAAAATTTTTATATTTTTTAAATTCAGGATAAGATTCAATTATATTGAAAATTTTTATTTATAATATTTAAAAAATTTTTATTATGAACGTAGAATATATTTTAATAGGTGGGCATTATATCCCTTTCCGAATTGTCGAGATTATAGGCGACGGAGCGTGTTTATTCTCTACTCTGTCCCTACTGATATACGGCAATGTATCGAAGGCTGACGAAATTCGAAAAGAAATTGTTAAACATGTATCAAAAAATTGGACAAGATTTCAATTCGTCACACAAATGCCATCTGGCGCCCCTTATGATACTCAAGGTATTTACTGTACAGAAATGTCTAAGCATAACACGTATGGGTCCATTTGCGAAATTATGGCAGCTGCAGAATTATTTCCTTATCAATTTCAAGTGTATCAAGGTGGCTGCCTCATGGCTTCCGTTGGAGAAGCGACACAGGGTATAAAAAGACTACGATTTACGGGAAATTTTAATAACGGTCATTTCGATGCTTTGATTGATTTTGTCGAGTCAATGCATGGTGGTAATGTTCATGTAAGTAGTGATAATAATGTGCAAAAAAGTAAAGAAAATGTTTCATT
>NW_025403639.1:0-1216 GCF_020080835.1 Cotesia glomerata
ACATACATACATACATACATACATACATACATACAGACATAGTGACAACCTCGCGGGGATAGTCAGAGAGGCTTCCTGTGACCTTCAAACTTCGAGATCTGATGAAAACTCGATTTTTGCAAAACGGGGTGAAAACAATAACTCCGATTTTTGAAAATCTTCGATTTTCTTAGTGGGAAGTTAAAAAAAGGAATCACAATCATGTCTCTTATAGTTTCAATAATTGGTGCTTTTACCTTATATTAAAAAATGAAATACAAGTAGGATGCTCCTAGAAGATTTAGGTTGAAATTTTGTAACTTTTATTTGATTGTGGGCTTACGATAAAAACGCCTATAGTTTTGATAGTGTACTTGAAATACAGTTATTTTGTGCTCAACTACTACATGAAAAAAATGAAACTCGACTGGTATGTTTTCGGCACCAGACTCGTGTGCTGCACTAGACTCATTCGGGTGCGCACACGACTCAGTCTGGTGTAAACTAATTTTTCTTCCATTGTTTCTTGCACACGACTGAGTCTGGTGCCAAAAATGAACCAGTCGGGTTTCATTTTTTCCGTGTACCATATTTCCGTAGAAAAATTTTCTAATGTAAATGCAAATGTGTATATCAGAAAATTTTATATAAAAATTGGCAATGTTAGGCCATCATTAATCTTATGACATTTCTTCATTTAGGCGCAAAAGTATTAGTGGAAATTGGAAATCAAACGTTGGATCAGCAATGTTGGAACAATTAGCAGTTACCGAAAGACATCGATCTTGGATAGATTCTGTGGCTCAACTATTTGGAGGCTTAGATATATGTGCGATTGAGCTTTTAGTAGGTAAAGATGGAAGAGAATACATTATTGAAGTAAATGATAGCGCGTTATCTTTAATGGGAGATTCACAAGAAGAAGATAGACGTCATATTGCCGATTTAGTCACAGCGAAAATGCATGTGAGTAGTAACCTCCATAACAGTATATTTATTGATCAATTCTGTATATTTTTTTGTGATATATTTACTAGCTGATGAGCCATTCGTTATCACGATGTTGTCATTTTCCAGTGTTTTTTGAAAGGCTACGTGCTTATTTTTTATCATGGTGCTTTTAAATAACTATCTAAATAACTGAGATAGGATAGATAATATAATTAAATATAGAATAGAACCTATGTTCATTAATGAACAATTGGGTTTTTGAGATTTTTTTTTCGTGAGTAGCTAA
>NW_025403640.1:0-7179 GCF_020080835.1 Cotesia glomerata
TTTTTCCAAAATTTAACCCAAAATTTTTTTTTTTATAGTCCCAAGTATCCCCTTTTAAAATGAACTTTGGCCCATGTCTGTATCTATAATATTTTCCGAGATATTACAAAAATAAATTTTTAAAAACACTGAAAATGGTGAGAAATTTTTAGAAATTTTGCCTACAACTTTTTTCGAAAAAAAATTTTTTATTTTTTCTTTTAACAACTTTTGTTTTATGATAAGCTAAACTTTGTGACCACAATTTCATCCAAATCGGAAGGGGGGTCGACTCCAACTATTGGTCGATTTGACATGGAATGACCCCACTTAATAAATTATTCTATTACTGTTTTTCTATTCAGTTCCTCAAGATTTGCGTGATTGGCAATAAAATAAGTACATAAACAAGCAAAAAGTTTTTAGGCTTGGTCAATGTAAATTTGACTCTCACATATATTTACCGCAACACTCTAGCATAAACTTTATGGACTACGGAAGTCGCGAGGTACTACCTTAAGTTTCTTTGCTAAGCTTTTGTTTGTTGAGTAAAATTTACAATAGTAGATTCGTGCAAAATTACTAAATGAGAAGCATAGTCCACCGTTACTATTTAATTTAATAAAAATTACAATAGTGAAATAGTAAAAATTCCTTCAATTTTCTTTCCGTGTAGGTACCGTTCCTATAATTATAGGAACTATTCCCATAATTATAGTAAAATTTCCCAAAAATTATGGGTACAATTCCCATAATTTAAGTAATCGCTCCTAAAATGGTATAGGAAAACTGTAACGTAATTTTTTCTTACACGGTAGATCTTCATGTCAGCCACCTCTCGATCCTCCAGGAACCCCGACAGGCGCCAGCCGACTTTTGTTTCACCAGTATCGGCAACTGGGATACGATAACTTAATTTTTATGTTCCCAGAAAACCAAGAGTGGCTTCGACGGTAACGGAATACCTCGGTGTCGCTCAGTTATGCTGGTTATGGAGAGAGGGTCGTGATTCGGTCTCTCAGAGGAAGTAATTTCCTTACAAAACGGGACTAAACTTGATATCTAGTACACTAATCGGTACTCTCAAACTAATTTATAGCCATAATTTATGGCTAAATTTGTCATCAAAGACAAATTTGGGAACTGGGAAAATAAAAAGATAAAGGGGAGGAGGACGCTTACTCAGTAGAATTTTCGGTAACCGAAAAATAATTCAGTCAGCCCAGACCGGGACTCGAACCCAGATCATTTGGTTACGCGCCAAAGGCTCTACCAGTTAAGCTATCCGAGACATTGTCCGTAACTACCATTCCGTCACCTAATAAGACCTACCGAGTAATAAACACCACCGTCCATCTTACGGTAAAGAGCCATAATTTACTGCTAAATTTGTCATTAAAGACATGCAACCAACTAACACGAAACAAAGACAATGGCTCGGGTCATTGTCTGCGATAATAGCAAGCGTGAGGTGCGCCAGCTTCGATACGAGAGACTCACTCAACTCTCAAACACGATGCTCACTCAACGAGAGCTCACAACTGACTCTTTTACGGTACACCTATAACGCTGCCTAGCAGCGACGGCACGTCAGGCCTCTACGAGGACCTCCCAAGACTCCTTTAATAAATCCGATCCCAAGCCAGACTTCCACACAAAACAATCCTTACGCATTCACTACTCCAGCCAGACTGCCATACAAAACAATCTTACTCCTTCACTACACCAGCCAGACTGCCTCTCACGGTACCCCCCACTACATTTATGCCACCTACTACATGCGCTCAACTCACTTTCACGCTACTCCCAGACATACAAACTTCCACACTCATTCCCCCACTCACACAACTAGTGTCCCAGACCTACCAGTGATTCCGCTCCCCTGGGAGCCTTTGACAGCACTCGCGACTACCCTCGAGCATCCAGCAATCGAGGCCTGTCAACCGCATGAGCCTGCCAAACTCCCGTACTTCGGGGCGACGACATTTCAGTCGCTCCTCTGCGATAATCACCTCGCTCCAAGAGGCTGAACCTGAGTTCAGTCGTCGGTAACTGACCGGGAGACACGTTACAACGGCCACTTTCCCGCAGTCCAGCTCGACATCCTCGAGACAACTAACTTACTCACACACACTCACGATAGTCCTCCAATACTACGACATTACCGTACTCACACAACATAAACTTACAATATTACTCAAATACACTACTACTGTAAAGCTACATAAAATGTAACGTTACAAAACATTTCATTAAAATTCTAGGAATGATTTACATATTTTTCTCTCCGTGTATATATGAAAAATATATCAAAAATGCAAGTGGGTACTCAAATAAAAGCTCTTGATGAGTATAACATCAGTGCAATTTAACAAAAGTTATTATTAAATATACCAAAATTTTATTTATTAATAGTTCAGTACGGCAGTCACGTAGTGACTGCAAGGTTGCTAGTACGATATTATTAGATCAAATTTTGGATATTTTTTAAGAACTCTAAAACCTATGAAAATAATAATGAATATCTTTAAAATAAATCCACATTATTATTATCATGAGAATTAATTTCTTTTTATCGATAAACATGAGTAACATCAATATCAGGAAAACCCTGATATCTTCTCTCAAGTTCGCGGTACAGTTTCTCACACCGACTGGCTACTAGCTTTTCACCAAAACTAGCTTCATATCCCAGCCCTTGATCGTCTGCATTTCTTCAATAATAACTTCCGAGTCTCCCTTTAAGCTCCGCTAGGTCAAACTGATGAGTCTTGGTGGTTCCTTCAATAAATTCTTTGTACTCTAAGGATAACTTTATTCAAGACACTTGCAGAGTCTTTTGATTTCATAATAAACATCTACAGCATCAGTGGGGACCAATTGAGCGCTTCTTCCTCAACTTCTGGACCCTGTTGATAACTTCTCTAGCAATTCCTTCATTTAGCATGGATTCATCGGGAGTAATGTCCAGAAGAATCAAGATATTGCCTTCCGAGTGTGCTTCGTACCTCTGAGACAGTTCATCGGCCCTGGGACCAGAGAAGCTGAACATTAATCTTAAGTCTTGCTCGCCCAGCACGTAGCCATTGACGACGATCTCTTTCTTGACCAGGAATTCCTGCAACTGGGCATCAGTGAGCTCCTTGATTGCTTGGGTGACTGCTTTGAATTCTCCACGTAGCCTAAAAAATTATATTATTTTTAGAAATGAAACTTTATGGTTACTGTTGTGAAGTTAGAAAGCGCTTCTATAGTATATTTGCGTGCCAAAAGGGAGTATAGAAAATTTATTTTTGCCATTTTTCAGAATCGCTCTAAACGTAAAGATCTACAGAAAAAAAAAATTTTTGACTTTCTAACGCCAAAGGGCGTACAAAAATCAGGATTTTCAAAATTTCGAAAAACAGTCTTCAAAATAATTACCTCTGTTAAATTTGCACTGTATTTTCTTAACTAATATTGTAGAATTTTTTAAGATATATAAGCTCATCCCGATGTATTACACTCATCCCAAAGGCTTTCATTCAAGTACCCATGCGTGCATTTTTTGATATATTTTCTTCATATATACATATATATATAATACAAATTCTTAAGATATAAGCTCATCCTGATGTTACAATCATCAAGAGCTTTCATTTGAGGTACCCACATGCATGTTTCATATATTTCTTTCATATATACTATATATATAAATATATGAATTATGATGAAAAATTGGTGTAATGGTACTCAAATGAAAGATCTTGATGAGTGTAACTATCAGAGACCTGAGCTTATATCTTTAAAAATGTCAATAGTTCACAAGATACAAGGTCATTTCTTAATTATTGATAATTTTAGAAATATAAGCTCATCCTGATGTTACGCTCATCGAGACCTTTCACATTTTGAATACCCACATGGCATTTTTTATATATTTGATATTTGTGGGGAAATATATATAATATATAAAATATATGAAAATTCGATGTAGGTACTCAAATAGAAAGGTCTTGATGAGTGGTAACATCGGGATGAGCTTATATTTTTAAAAATGCCAATAGTTCAACAAGTTACTAAGATCATTTCTTAATCTATTGATATTTTTTAAACATATAAGCTCATCTTGGATAGTTACACTCATCACGAGTGACCTTCCATCTGAATACCACATGGCATTTTTTTATGTACATTTTATATATTTGGTATTTGGTGAGAAATATATATGCGCTATATAAAATATTTGAAAAATTGATGTTGGTACTTTTGGCAAATGAAAGGTCTTTGATGAATGTTAATGTCGGGGTGAACTTATACCTTAAAAATGTCAAAAGTTTTCAAAGATACAAGATCATTTCTTAATTACGTTAATATTTTTAAAGAATATAAGCTCATTTTGATGTTATGCTCATCGAAACCTTTCATTTGAATTTCACCCACATGGCATTTTTATATATTTGGTATTTTTTGAAATATATATGGGTGATTTTCTGTAAGGATGTTTTTGCATCTGAGGCATTTTTTTATTAGAGAAAAATTGTTATTTTTGTTACTAAAAATTTATTACGAAAAAGGAAAAAAACATTTCTATTTGGAGCATTGAAAACTAAAATGGAATAAATTTTGGTTTTATATAAATTCGTAAACCACCAGAAATGTTGGTTCCCTGGGCTGTCCCAGTCCCAAAAGTAAAACTTTAAGATTGTTGAAGTTATTCGTCCAATAATATATAATTTGGGTCCATAATGCTTATAAACTTAATTAGTTAACTAACAATCTTTTTCCAATAAAAAGTACTGAAAAGTTAATTTGTTTTCATTAAATTCATTAAACCAAAGTTTGTCCCCAGGCATTTTAAGATCAGTCCCCTGCCAGATGTTCAAAGCCAAAAAAAAAATCTAGCGTGTTATTTTACCTTTTGTAAGGTTTATAAGGATCTAACAGCAAGCCGTAAGTTAATAACCATAGGGCTGTTAGCGCTTTATCGCCATTTTTATTTTAATGTCCAAGCACCGTTTGCGCTGGAGAAGTATGTGTGCGGGCCACTTCAAAACTCAGTCCCCACAGCAGCTATTTTTGTTTATAATTTATTTATAAAATTGGATCCATAAGTCTTAATATTATTCTAATTAATGTAAACGGTCATTGAGAGCAAAAAGAAGTTAGCAGACCATTGAAATAGTTTTGCTTGATTTTTCTCAATTTGATAAAAATAGAAGTCCCCTGTCATGTTATATGGCAAAAAGATACACACAATATCGAAAAAGAAAAAAATTAATTCAGCTGTTTATTTATTATTATAATTAAGCTGATAGTTTTGTAACCCTTGTTAATTTTTTTTCTAATAAAATCAAAAATAATTTGGTCGGACAATTTTGTACAGATTTAAGACGTCCTTACAGAGAATCACCCATATACTATTTAAAAATATTTGAAGAAAAAGATGATGTGGGTCCTCAAAATGAAAGGTCTTGATGACTGTAACGTCGGGGTGAGCTTACTATATTTAAAATGTCAATGGTTCTAAGATAAAAGGTCATTTCTTAAGTATGTATCTAGAGATAGAAACTTCGGAATGCAGCTTAAATACTTATCATCATAAATAGACTATTGATGAGGTTGATATGAAACCTTGAAAAGGCGTAACTCCAGGGCTAGACAGCTTTCTAATGATGCCAAATTTAATCATGAAACCCATCTTATCATATAAATACTTTTATATTACACTATTACAAAATTTTAATATTCTATTAATACTACAGATTACTTTTAGAAACGAAGCTTTTATAGTAACTCCTGTTGTGATGTTGGAAACCCTTATATAAAACACATAAGAAGCATCAGTGCTACTCCTCAAACATGCCAATTCTCACGGGTTCCTTAGGAGAAGAATATGAGAGGTATTTACCTGACGCCCAGGGTCTTGTGGTCAGGCCTCAGCTTCCTGAGGACCACTCCGTACTTTGCTTGTCAGTGGTGCGACAGTCATCTCCTTTGACATTCAGCTCCTCCAGGACGTATTTCTGCGTCCTGACTATCTCCCCATAGCGATTTTTTCATCCTGATGGATGATCACCACCTCGGGCAAAGCGGATATTTAACGGGAATTGTCTTTGGTGGTCGCGGACAATCCGACCCAGGTCGATGACTGCTCCTCCGTGCATGTGGAAGACAGCAGCACGCTTCTGTTTCTTCGCTGATTAATTCTTCCTTTGCTCTGGGGACCGCCCAATGCAATGCACGAACCTCGTTGTTCTGGTCCTGGGAAGCAGAGGCAACAGCCGCTGGTACATGAACTCGCTCAGGAACGGAATGAACGGTGCGTTTATACGGACCATCGTAAATAGATCACGCTGAACAAGGTTCGTAAAGCTAGCTCGCAGTCTTTGGATCCTCCCTCGAACCTTTCAGGCGTCTTCGGTTCATTCGCACGTACCAGTTCGTCAGGTTAATCGATGTATTTTACCAAGTTTGGGCACTACGTTGTGCCAGCCGATAGAACTTCATTTCTTCTTTAGTAATTTTAAGAGTGTTTGCAGTGAATGATAAGATCCACTGGTCCACAGAGGCGTTCGATGATGGGCTGCTGTCGTCGAAAATGAACTTCACGGTTTTCGGAGGATTCTGTCCTTCTGATGCTTCCTGCATAAGGAATCTAGAAAAAAATTGTTTTGTTTTTTCAAATTTTAAAAAGTTTGATTGTTGGAAGAATAAAGACAAGTCCTTAATTTAAATTGTAAGAGGAAAGATAATAGAGATAGAGGGAATCCTTAATAAGGATCTTTTTTGTAGAGAATTAAATTTTCTACAAAAAAAACTTTCTTGTGATTTTTTGTATGTTTAGTTTTTAACCCTAAAAATTTAGATTTTAGACTTTTTAAATAGGCCTTTGAAGTTCAATTCTCTAATAATTTAATATAATTAAATCCAAATTTGAATTTGAAATTCCTGCGCCATCGCGTTGCCAAATGCCATAAGAGCGTATAATAAATTTTATTTTTTTTCGAGTCCAAAAATTTCGGAGAAAAAATTTTTTGGATTCCTCCACGTTTTCATTTAAGTACTACATGGCATTTTTTATATATTTATATATATATATATATATATATATATATATATATATATATATATATATATATATATATATATAATATGAAAAATTGGTGTGGGTACTCAAATGAAAGGTCTCGATGAGTGTAACATCAGGATGAGCTTATA
>NW_025403641.1:0-1215 GCF_020080835.1 Cotesia glomerata
AACAATACACAAAATACGATACGATGTTAAATTGCTTTGCAATACACTCAGACTTAGGAGGATAACGAATTCGTGATCACCAGGACGTCTGTACGATCTCGATTCCAGAATAAGACTGTCTTCTCAAAGATTCTCAAAAAATATGACAACTGCATATTTCCTTTTCCCTTGGTAATTTATGATACCCCTATCGTTCTGTGGCCATGACTACGTTGACAACCATGTGTCGACCTAGGTCTAAGCCTACCGCAATAAAACAATTTAGTTAAACTTATTTTTACAACCATACTCGAAGTAAGAGTACATTCTTTAATTATTGAGGATTACAAAAATATTACTATTCTAAAGAATATTCCCATCAGATTGCCAGAGAAATACTCCACTGTACTTTACTCTCCGACACGGCCATTCTGACAATCACACGTCCTCGGGTGTATCTAAAACATCGATCGGTTATCATAAAGCACTTTACAACAGTGAAATTACAGAAAAAAAATAGATTCAGAAGTCCTCTCGAGTAACAGAAATCCATAAATTATTAATTATCCCCAATAGTTATCGTATAGTACTCAAGAGATCAAAAAAGCCATCAATCAGTATTCCTTATTATTTAATAATCAAGCAAGGTTTCATTTTCTCCACCAATAGACCTCTGCACTATCTCTAGGCTACCCTGTATGCCACATACAGTATCAAACATATTTCGTAGTTGCCACAACTACCTGCCCGCCACATCATCAGCTGCCCATCGCGCCCTGATCAAACTAACATTAGCCACTAATTTAGTTTGCAGTTGCGACTACACACTGATGCATGCGCGAAATAATAAATACCAAAAACAGTCCAGGTCCACGACCTGCAGCCAGCCATCAGTGCATTGCGTCATTGGTGGTCTCATTTTCAACCATAGTCTCTATTTCAGGACCAACACCAACAGTCTCCTCGGCACAACTTTCATTGTCCGAGGAAACATCCAACTCATTAGGAACATAATTCTCAGGCATTTCTCTCAACTTATCATGACTATACTTATAACTTCTACTATTACTTAAAGATTTTAGTTTGTACCTGTCGTTATCAAGTATTTCTGCTACTACGAATGGACCTCTAAATTTCCTATCGAGTTTCGTTTGATTACGTTCTTCATTTTTAATCAAAACATGATCTCCTATTTTAAACCTGTTTACTTTAGCTTTATTTTTATCAAATCTAATC
>NW_025403642.1:0-1214 GCF_020080835.1 Cotesia glomerata
AAAAGCTATTTGTTTATGAAGTTTGTTGATGATTAAAAACAATTTTAACCGTAATAAAGTCTCAATTAGATCACTTTTTAAATTCACCTAGATCGGAAAATGTTTCGCTGAGCAATAATGTACTAATAAATAAATACAACCTCATAAAGCAGAACATAAATTTCTTAAAAAAAAAATAAGATTGGGGAATTATGAAACAATTCTAGGCTGATAGTATCGTTTTATTAGCTTTCGAATTTAGAAGCTTCCAGTAAGTAAACAATCCAAATTGTCATCTGCTATAAAGAATAACATGTTTACTGCCCTTAGTGATAATGAATCATCACTCTAATTATAGCGTTCCCACCGTGATGATCTCATTAGACAAGTGGCACATGAGCTTCGTCACGTATGTTGTCAATAACTACTTCTTCTCTTAATAATCGTGGCAGAAGCACTTAACACGTGTTTATGTAACCCCAACACAATTAACAGAAACAATAACATATTGGAGTAGGTATTAACGAGTTACGGGAAAATATAAGTTTTTGGTTTTTCCAAACGGCATAGGTTTGAGTTTATCAGAAGGGCAAAGGAAGCTTATGTCAAAATTGTTGTGGCCCTATCAAAAATAAGAGAATAGCTTTATAATATATTTCATAAAGCGTTATAGAGACTGTAGATAAATCCTTGTTGCTTTTGAATAAGGTTTGAGACATTGATGTATGTATTCAATCAAATAAACACAGCTGATAAATAAAACAAATTTATTAACAATTTTCTAAAATTAATAATACCTGTAGTTGCCTCTTAATACTGTTGTAATACTCGAACTACAGTCTTGAAAATAATAATTAATACCCGTAAACCATCCCAAAAAATTGAGCTAATACACTAGCATTAACCTAAGAAATAATAATTAATTTTGCTATAATAAATAATACAAGTAGACAATACAAATTCAAATCTCAACAATAGTAGGACAAGAACACTGTTCACTAAAAATAATAGCTCGCTTTGACATTTGTACAATGTGATTTTCTAATGCTCTAAAAACTATAACATAAAATTATTGAGCGCATTAAATATGGAATGCAATAAGTTACTGTGATGAAAGATCTATGAAAATAATTGATTAAATAAATAAATTAATAAATCAATGGCAAGGTTCTAAACCTCAGTAATTAGGAATATAAGATAACTCGACTTATGATCAATGATTAATAATCATAAAA
>NW_025403643.1:0-1213 GCF_020080835.1 Cotesia glomerata
CCAATACAGACGTACGGACGTCATCGTAAAAATAGTCAGAAAAGCTTATTAGGGCTTAAAAATGTCGAGATTTGTTAAAACCTCGATTTTCGCATAATGGGGTAAAACCAATAACTTCCCGATTTTTCGAAAATCATTGATTTTCTTAGCGGGAAGTTAAAAAAAAAATTATTGATCGCTGCTTAGTTTCTGATTTCTTAACTTTTAATAGTAATTAAAGAAAAATAATTCCAGTTAGATTATATAAGTGCGGTTCTACCTGCTGTCTCGCGTTACAACTCCTGCTCAGCTGTAAGAAGTTACCATGGATCCCCTGACAACTCTGAAACAATTTTGTATCCGCTTGGCAATTATTATTGTGGAGTTTAATCAGGACCCAAAGGTCCGCATTCGTGAACAGTGATCGAAGAGAGGTTCACATCCGCTTTAGGACCTAGTAGTCATACCTGTTGTAACTATGTGGAAGGTTGAGGTAGAATTTAAGAAAAGAGACACGTTGGTGCAAAAATGCAGCTTGTGCACCTTCAGTGAGTAATACCATCTGAAGGCTGAATAAGCACACATGTATCATTATTGTATTGGTGTTAAGCAATTTGTTCTAATTTAATTGTATTAACAACCTCATCAAATAAAAGTCACATAAGTAAACATAAGCTTGTACTACAATAAATAAACCTTATTGTCGAACAAATAAAATCACTCTTCACGTGGGTTGATCACCCCCACCGTCATCTTTCATTTGATCCACATGGTCTTAAATCTACAAGCCACGCAGAACGATATACAAAATCAACATGTTTTTTGCGAACGTAAGCCGCTGGGCGTTTGGATTGAAAAAGCATATCATTACGTGACCTGTCGTAAGAGCATTATCAGCCTGACCTCTTTGATTGTTATGAGTCTAAAATTGTTAGTCTTATCGTTTCATCTATTTCATAAACCTAATAATCATTGCGGCTGTCGAACGTGACAGAACATCAATTCACGCGTAAAAAGAATCAGAGTAAAATTACAATTGTAACATTGTAATCTAGTGTGCTTGTTTTTCTAACTTTCCGCGAAGAATTGGAAATTTTCAAAAATAGGAAAGTTATTGATTTCACCCCGATTTTGTATTGTGTATATATATATATATATATATATATATATTGTGTGTGTGTGTGTGTGTGTGTGTGTGTGTGTGTGTGTGTATGTGTGTGTGTGTGTGTGTGTG
>NW_025403644.1:0-1212 GCF_020080835.1 Cotesia glomerata
CCTAAATGTTTCTATAGTGTACGTTATTGCGAGTAGTTCCTTCTTCGTCACATTGTAATTTCGCTCAGCTGATGATATTGCCCTTGAAGCGTAACATCACTCTATCTTCTCCAAGCTTATCTTGACTTAATATTGCCCCCACTGCAAATTCTAACGCATCTGTCGTGACAATGAACGGTTTTCTGAAATCGGGAAATTGTAACGTAAATCCTTCGCATAATTCTCCCTTCAATGTTTTGGATGAATTTTTCTGAGCTCCTTTCCATACAAAAGAGGTGTCCTTTTTGACCAAGTCTGTTAATAGTTCCGCTGATGCTGTCTCTGTTGCGGTTGTTGCTGCCACTGTTTCTGAGGTAGTCGCTGTTTTTGTTGCTGTTTGATATTGGCTTTCGATGTTGTTGCTGCTGATTTCGGGGTGATCGTTGATCCTGTTGCCATGGTTGCTGTTGATACAGTGGGCCCATTGATCCATCTCTTCGGCTATCTTCAGGTTGTTGCTGTCCCTGACTTCTTCTGTTCTGGTAATTTTTGCCTCTTTCTTGTCCCCTGTAGTTACCTTGATATCCTCGACCGGCTTGATCATTATTGACGTAGTAATTATTACCATATGATCTTCTATTGTCGCAATTACTGGCGTTATTTCGGCTGTTGTTACCGTCATACAGCTGTCCGGTTCCTCGAGGGGTTTTATGATCCTCGCCGTACCTGCTGTCGTCTTTCGTTTTGAACTGAGCAATTACGTATGAAATGCCCTACCTCTCCGCATCTATATCATTTTGGGCCACCTTGGTCAATATTGGCTGCATCATTCGTAACGGTGAATACTAGTGGTTCTTCTCCGATTGTCTCCTTGTTGGGCTTCTTTATTGACTCTTCGACCTGTAACTCTTCCCCATATGTTGCCAACCTTATTCTAGCGTGCTCTCTTTCTCTGCGGTGAACTATGTCCTCTCTTGATCTATACCTGTCAATTTTGTTGGCTGCTTGGCTTCTCATACTTTCTAATCGTGCCCCAAATTTTGCTGTGCTCTCATTCTCTTCCTGCAGTAATTTTGTTAGCTGATTTAATATTGCGAAGAAGTCTTCGGTATGCCCAGAATTTTGTCGCAACTTTTCTATGACCCCTTTAATTGTCCGAGCTTCCTTTCCGCGCCGAGGCCGCTTTCGGTAACGTTTTCTTTTGCCGCTGGCCGTTAATTTATCCTCTGCGTG
>NW_025403645.1:0-1210 GCF_020080835.1 Cotesia glomerata
TATGCTTTTGTTAATTAACAAAATTTTTCAAAATGAAAATAAACAATACAACCTCGATAATTCTTAAGCCAGAAGTCAAAAACATTTTTCTTCTTTTTGACTTTCGTTGAAGGCTTTAGAAAAGATCCTCGTTGGAAAAATTAAAAATTTTTCATTTTTTATTTTTTTACAAACAATCAAAAATGCTAAAAAATAAAAAACATAAACAAAACATTAAAAAAAAAAAATTTTTTTAAGATCCCGAGTGATTCGGTTTTTTATTACTAAAAGCTATATGAAAATAAATTTTAATATTTGTTTACCATAATTATTTATGAAATTGTTATAAACAAATGCGTTATTTATAAGATATTTGAAAATTTTTTTTGGAAATTTAATTAATAAACAAAATAATAATTATTGAGATAAAAATCGTTTCTCAAAAAAATTTTTTTATTGCTTAAAATCGCATTTGTAAGTTAACAATTTTTTTTTGCAAGTCAATATGAATATTAAGGAACCGTTTTTTTTTTCAATCATCATTTTCATTGCTTTTTCTAAATATAATTAAATAATTTCTATATTTCAATCTTTTATTTGTTTTTTAAATAAACAATTTGTTATCAACAAATGAAATTTCGCCCTATATTTTTTTTTTAAATGCTATAAAAATATACAAAAACGGCCATGTATCGTTTTTTAAGCAAAAGAATTTTTTTATATTTTTTATATAATTTAAAAAATTCTCATGCTTTGAACTTGCAGTTTTTTCCGTGTTTCTCATTATAATAATTATTATAACTTATAAACTATCGAAAATACAACCATGACATTTATTAAGATCTTTATTGTTCACCATAAAACAATAAATAAATTGAGCTGTAATTTTAGGCTCTTGATCAATTATTTATTCAATTTTTGGTGAATGTTTATAAAAAAAATCTGGAAAACGTTTGACCCTAAAGGCCATCCCTGCAACTTCCTGCCAATTCCATACCTAAACGCTTAAAATTGCACTTATGACGTTTTTGAGCTCTTCGAGCTCAAAAATACAATTTGTGTATTATTTCGAACTCTCTGAGCTCGAAGAAATAGGTTTTGTATACTTTTGAGCTCTTCAAGCTCAAAAGTCTGATAGAAGTTTAATAAAACAATTTTTTTTTTAATTTTCAAACTGTAATAATTTCTAAATGAATGAATCGATTTTGACGCGGTTGGCAGAGTTTCACGC
>NW_025403646.1:0-1209 GCF_020080835.1 Cotesia glomerata
CCACCCCCGCAACCCTCTGTGGGGGTGAGATATCGTAAAATTCGTTCATAGGTTATTTCTACATCCCTCTCTCTAAAAATGAATCAGTGGAATTTCACTGTTTCACAGTTATAAGTCTACACGGAAATAAAATTGAAGGAGTTTTTACTAATTTACTATTGTAATTTTTACTAAATAAAAGAGTAACGGTGGACTATACATCTTATTTAGTAATTTTTACGATCTACTATTGTAAATTTTATCCAACAAATAAGACAAGCAAGAGTCTTAAAAAGTCGAATACTATAGAGCAAATTATACAATATGTGTTTGTGAACTTTACCATTCAACTATTGTAAAAATTCACAGTTGGTTTTTTTAAAAGAAATATTAGGGAGGGAGAGAGATAGAAGGTTGGACTAATTGGCACCTGTACAGTAATCGAAAAAAGAAACCGAGATTTTCGTGCTATCTGGGAATCGAACCCAGAACTCTGTGTTGGCAGCCAGAGACTTTCCCTCTACGCTATCTGAGGTAAACTAAGACACATATCCTTTAACATTTACATAAACTCGGAGTCTAGCGCTGTGCACGGCCATCACTCACACTAATTGAGAAACATTCCAATTCAACTATTGTAAAATTTGCTATAGTTCTATTGGAAAGATACAGAGGCAGCACTGGAAATTTTCATCTCTTACTTTTTACAATAGTAATATCGTATTTTTTCATGAATAAATAGTATTTTTTCTTCTAAAATATTTGAAAATTAATAGTAATCAAAGTATAGTCCAGCTTTACAATAGTTGTATCGTAAATTTTCCCAGAAATTTTTTCCCGTGTACCAAGTGGTATACTTATAACTGTGAAACAGTGAATTTTCTACTAATTTCCAGTGATTTTCACTGTTTCAGATTTAGAGAGCTTACAGAAGATTCCTACCAAATTTGGAGTCGATAGGAGCTATAGTTTGAAAACGGTAATTTTTCATTGTTAACGCCCCCGCGAACACCTTTGGGGAAGGAATTTCTTAAAATCCGTTCTTAGCTGACCTCTAAATGGCAAAAGTAATATTCCTACTAAATTTCAAGTCTCTAGGTCTTATAGTTCCAGAGATATCATGATGAGTCAATCGATCTATAGAACTTAGCTCCTATAGTATATATATATATATATATATATATATATATATATATGATATATACATATATATATATATATATATATATA
>NW_025403647.1:0-1208 GCF_020080835.1 Cotesia glomerata
TTTTATTAGGATTAAGGGAGTATTCTACTGTAGAATTTTGAAAAAATTGAAAAATTTTTTTTTCATATTTTCAAAGTTTAGATATTCAAAAATATGTCATTAAAAGGATTTTTCAAAATTCCTATTATTTCATGAGTTATAGCCGTTTTAGTGACGTGGCATCATTTCCGGTCCGACTACTACAAGTTAACAAAAGACGGTAGGTGTTCCCGAGTCCCTACTTATGTCCTTTATCCTACTTTCAAGGGCATTCTTGATAATGCTTAATGATAACTTATTGTAGTAGAAAAAAAGGAGTATGTTGGGCATGTTCAAAAACGCATGGGTTCACGGTTACGTAAAGCAAAAAAAGATAATGAAGGTATTGGTGGCAAAGGCGCTGGTAACCTCACTGATAAGCTTATCAATGAATTGTCTTTATATTATGGTTTGGCAATTCGTCGAAACCCAGATTCTGTTGAAGACATGAAAAGAGATGTGTGGGCAACCTACTTTCATAAAATTTCAACTAACGAAAATCCTCAGCACATGAATTGTTCATCTAGTTGGTGCAAGTATCAGAAGGCAATAGAAGACAGCACTATTGACGAATTTGACCACAAAAATCCTCCTCTAAATGACAAAGTTTTGAAAGTAATAAAACCAATTTATGAAAGTTTATCAGCTGATTCTTTATTGGAATGATGTTTGGGTTCTGAAACCCAAAATAATAACGAATCTTTGAATTCGTTAATTTGGACTTTTGCTCCGAAGCACATTCACGCTGGACCGAAGACAATTGAAATTGCTACTTTCTTCGCAGTTAGTATTTTTAATGAAGGTTTTATACTTATATTAAAAATCTTAGATGTTATGGGAATCACGATTAGCCCAGAAGCTAATGCTTTTGCAGCGAGACGGGACGAAGCGCGTATCGAGCGCTCGGAACTCCGGACTTCAGAGACGTCAAAGGAGGGTAGAACTGTACGTCTTCACAAGAGAACATCGGAGAATGAGCATTTTGAAGTAGAGGAAGGATTCTTATATGGAGCAGGAATTCTTTTATGTTTCAGATCACCAGGAGGGTTGGAATAATGCACGCCAGGGCACCCTCTTTTTTTTTGACCCCCCACTTTGACTGCTCATAACTTTGTCAATTTTAATTTTTTTTTTTTTAATTCTTTTATATACTGCTATATATATATATATATATATATATATATATATAT
>NW_025403648.1:0-1208 GCF_020080835.1 Cotesia glomerata
CAGAGTGGGTGGATAACAGCTAGTTATTTATAAATGCATGTCAAAAAATTAGAAAAACGGTTCACCTTAAAGGCCATCCCTGCAACTTCCCGCTAATTCCATTCCTGGGCGCTTAAAATTTTACTTATTAAATTTTTGAGATTTTTGAGCTCAAAATATAATTTATGTGATATTTTAAGCTCGCTGAGTTCAAAGAAATAATATTTCTATGCATTTGAGCTCTCCCAGCTCAAAAGTCTGATAGAAGATTCATAAAACAGTATTTTTGGAATTTTCAAACCGCAATATCTTTTGGAAGGATCAACAAATTTTCACGCGGTTGGCGGCATTCGACGCAGTTTTATCATCCTCATAAGTTATTTTCAGGTTTCAATTGATCGAACCAAAAATTTCGGAGTAATCCCGAAAAAACACTTTTTTCGGTTTTCTTTCGTTCACGATATCCCTCGAACGAATCAACCGATTTCGACCAGCTTGGTGGCGATCGACGTGGTTTTTCAAGCTTAAGGGCGGATTAGTTTTTGAAGTTGATCGATAGAGCCGTTTAAAAGTTATTTTAAAAAAACCACTTTCAAAAAAAAATTTTCTTATTTTTTTTGAGATTTTTCAAAATTTCTCAAAATCTATCGGTCCGAATCGGTTTAAATTCACAAGAAATCTAAGTTTGAGGGAACTCTTTAGAACGCCGTTTAGTAGATTCCGATCGGTTTAGTCGTTCAAAAGTTATAAGCGGTTCACATACTTTCACACACACACACACACACACACACACACACACACACACACACACACACACACACACACACACACACACACCCGGGGCAGAAGAGATACTGCTACCGGGCGCGTCTCCCCGAGCGGATGGGAGAACGCTCGCTGTCCTTGGATGACACTTAATCTCTTAGTTGATGAGGTACAGCGGGTAGGAGCCAAGCAAAATAACCAAACAAAATAAGCTCCCGTGGACAAAACTCCCCTTTAATGGGTTGGTCACACTAACTGACCTAGCAAGACGATTGGTTCCTGCTGTAACTCACTGGGAGTGTCCGGAACCTGTATCGTAGTTTCCGACGATGCAGGCCACGGCTGATGTGAGCTTGCTCTGCCGAGGTGAAAGTTGCAGCAGTGGATCAGGAGCCAGCCACTTCGGGCCTTGATCAGGAAGTACGCAGTGAGTGTTAGAGATCGGAATCTTCACCGCCCGAGCG
>NW_025403649.1:0-1206 GCF_020080835.1 Cotesia glomerata
ATATATATATATATATATATATATATTCTCGTTTGTGGGTAAACCTCGTATTTACAAAATCGTAATTTTCGGTAAATCGATAAAACGTTTAGAGTGACTCAATTTTTATAAAAAGTTATAACTAATTGGAAATTTATACTCTTCATTTATCACTTTAAAAAAATTAAACATGATTTTTGCTATCTGCATCGATACCTTGTTGTCATTGTCAATTTTATGTAGATACGAGTTGTCTCATCAAACACCCTGGTAATTTTTTTGCAGATACGAGGTTTTGAAACAAAAAAAAATTTTTTTTTCTATTAGATCATTGGCGAAAAATTTTGTAATGCAAGGCTTTCAATTCATTATTATTTGATATTTATTTATTGAAACAAATTCATTTGATTTTGATTTAATATGTTATAAATTATGTAACTACTATATATAATATGATTTAATTATTTTTAACTTTCCGCTAAGAAAGTCGAAGATCTTCGAAAAGCGGGAAGTTATTGGTTTTACCAATAAATTAAATAATTACCCCCTTTCGTAAAAATTAAGTTTTCACTAGATCTCGACGTTTCAAGGTCTCAGGAAGCTTTCCTGACCACCCCCACGATGATGCCTATGCGTGTGTGTGTGTGTTTGTGTGTGTGTGTGTGTGTGTGTGTGTGTGTGTGTGTGGATGTAGGTAAACCACTCATAACTTTTGAACGGCTTGACCTATTTCATCGCAGTTGATGCCATTTGAAAGGGCTCGACTAAACTTATATTTTGAATATAATTTGGACCGATTCGGACCGGTACATTTGGAGAAATATCAAAAAAATTATAAAGAAAAGTTAGGAAAACGGTAGACCCTGAAGGCCATCCCTGCAACTTCCCGCTACTTTCGTAATTAAGCGCTAAAAATTGCAGAAATTACGTTTTGAGCTTTTGAGCTCAAAAATATAATTTTCGTTTAGTTTTGAGCTCTCTGAGCTCAAAAGTCCGATAGAAGTTAAATAAAACACAATTTTTTGAATTTTCAAACCGCAATCACTTGATTGAATGTATCGATTTTCACGTGGTTGTCGGCATTCGGCGCAGTTTCTCAAATTCTATGATATATTTTTAAACACAAATCTATCAGACAGGAAATTTCGGTGTAATTCGAAAAAAACACTTTTTTTTTATTTATTTCGTCAACGATAACTCTCGAACGAATCAACCGATTTGAAAAAT
>NW_025403650.1:0-1206 GCF_020080835.1 Cotesia glomerata
AGAATACCGCCAACTGCGTAAAATCGGTTTATTCATTCAAAAGTTATTGCGGTTTGAAAATTCAAAAAGAGTGTTCTATGAAACTTCTATCAGACTTTTAAGCTCAATAGCTCAAAAGCGATAGAAACGGTATCGTTTTGAGCTCGGAGATTAACGAAGATTCACGGAATCAGCGGGAAGTTGCAGGAATGGCCTTTAGAGCCAACCGTTTTCCTAATTTTTTCTTTATTTAAATCTGAAAAATATCTGTGTACGTAAAATTTTGGATAGAATTTTATATAGATTTAACTAAAGCCCCGCAATGTGAGATCAAGGAGTAAAAATAAAGTATAACATTTAAGTGAAAAGAAATTAATTATCTAGATTAAGCAAATGATCAAACATTTGATTCCTAAATATTTCATTGCTCTTTGAGTTCAAAAATATAATTTTCGTGTCATCTTGAGCTCTCCGAGCTCAAAAGTCTGATAGAAGTTTAATGAAACACTATTTTTTGAATTTTAAAACCGCAATAACTTTTTAAATGAATTAACCGATTTTACGCAGTTGGCGGCATTCGACGCAGTTTTTTAAGCTTCATAAAGAATCTTTAGGTTTAAATTGATCAAGCTAGGAATTTCGAAGATTTTTGAGAAAACTACGAGTTTGAAGCTTCGGAGCACTAAGAAGAAAAATCGCAACGCTTTGAATTTGTCGGGGATATTTTCGAACCATATATTTCAAGTCAAAATTGAATATATTGTGAAATTGCCAATGAACTATTTAAGATTAAACTTTACCATTAAATAACTTTGAGCCGAGTGAAGTAAGCGAAAAATCATAAAAGAGCTTTTTTGTAGATCGTTCAATTCCCTACAAGAATAAGTATTAATATTTGTGATCCGTAGAATAGATGCTGGGTAGTAAAATTTTAAACACAAAAAAGTTTTTTTTCTATGTTATTTAAATGGGAAGTAAAAAATTGCAAATATGCACCTCTTAATATTAATATTATAAGCTCAAATTTTAACAGAATTTTTTTTTCGTCATCTCAAACAATATTCTCACTATAACTAAAGAGAAGAAAAATAGTAACTTTTTTTAGTTCACCCTACTGTATACATACTTTGCACTCTATTCTCTTTAAAGAGTAAACTCGTAAAACAGAGCATTTAAAAACACGTCTGCTTGGTACGCACGTTGGCGAGCGAATCGCAATCAATATTA
>NW_025403651.1:0-7152 GCF_020080835.1 Cotesia glomerata
ACCAATCTACAGGCAAATGTGACATATTTGATGAAGTGTCAGATGGTAAAAAAACTGAATCAGTACTTGGAGATAGTGGAGAAGCTGGTGTTCTTGGAGACTTCAGGGACGAGGCTGACCCGCGAACTGAAAATGTACGATCAAGTGGAGAAGAGCTCACAGACTTGAAGCTAGAAACTGAGGAGGTGTTTGAGCCAGTAGATTTTAGTGAGGCAAGTCTCGTTTTTGTGTCTAGATTTTCCAAGAGATAGCTGAGCTGTTTCCTGCAGCAATCAGTGATAGGTCTATTTTTTATATAATCTCGTGCACAACCAGGATGAAAATGCTGTTGACAGGTGTTACAGATAACAGATGATTTGACAGGTCTCTTGCATTTAACACATGTGTCAGACACTAATAGAGACACTAAGAGAGACACTAAGAGAGAGAGAGAGAGAGAGAGAGAGAGAGAGAGAGAGAGAGAGAGAAACATGCGCACACCGCACGACTTACAATAGCTTTACTATAGCAAAAGGACTGTCGTGACAACTTTTCGTATGAATTTTCCCGTCTAGCCCCCGCTTTCGTTTTAACCGCGCGATAAGGAACTTCGTTCCAAAAAACTATTTCTGACAGAAATCAATAAAATTTATGGGTTTCTAGAGGTGGCTTTTGTCGCTTTTGATCGGGATTATCCTACTGGAAATTTTTAAACAGGGATAGTCAGGGAAGCTTTTTAGAACCTCAAAACGTCGAGATCTGATGAAAACTCGATTTTCGAAAAACGAGGTAAAACCAATAACTTCCCGATTTTTTTTAATTTTCAATTTTCTTAGCGGGAAGTTAAAAAAATATGCATGCAAAATAAAGCTTATATTACTTAATAAGATTTCAGATGCAATTTATAGAAATTTGATAGGATATCGCGTTCAATTGTTATTGCACGGTAATACAGTAAAAGTGAAAATTTTTGCGATTTTCAAAAATTATTGAATTGCTGTCATTCCTAAACTATTCAATTTAGAAAAATGAGTATGTTATGTTTTATTGAAATCAGTTCAGAATTTTAAGTACAAAAAAGTGTTTTGATGTCTAGGGTTGAATAAATATTTTGAAAGCTATTTAGAAAAAACTTGAAAAAAAAAATTTTTTGTTTTATTTTTTGAATATCTTTGTAACGGCTCGACTGATCGATTTCAAAATCTTATCAGCTTAAAGTCTCAATGAACACTTTCGAATGCCGTGTCGTTCATCTCGATTGGTTGATTCGTTCTAAAACGTCTTGCGACGAAATTTTATTTGTACACACACACACACACAGCTGGACATCAAACCAGAAATAGTCAGAAAGTCATCCTAGAACAACAGAAAAATCAATGTTTAAAAAACTTCAAAGAAAAACTAGGCAAATTATATTTTTTTCATTCCAAATTAAAAACAAAAATTTAAACCTCGAATTTTGTGAATTTTCGTTGAAAGATTTGAAAATTTGTTGCAACGAACAACAAAATCAAAATCAACCATTTGTCTCTGATTCAATTTTTTGATTTTCCATTAGCAAAAAAACTAAGTGACTGGATGAAACTAAAAAATTCCTAAGCATTTTCTTAACAGATAGTCGAAAAAAAATCTAAATTAGACCATTTTTCTAGGAGTCGTAAACAAACGTTGTTTTGTTCTTACGAATTAAAACAATTCAAGTCAAAATTTCTAAACTAGAGACAATGTTGAATTTAATTTTTCTTGATTATTCGAGAACATTTTGGCAGGTGAATTTTCTCCAATATCACCAAAAAATTTACAATTTTTTCTTGTATTATTTGGTTTCTACGATTAGTATAATATTTTCAGCCATATAGCTTAGATTTTCTTTCTTTCACTCTAGTATATTAACTACAATTTTACTGTAAGCACAAATACAATTTTTAATATTAAAATATTTATTACTTTCGAATCTTAAAATACAAGCTGTTAAGTTTATAGATCACTGTCACAAAAATAGTATACATTTATTTTTGAGATTACAAAAATTTTGTTGGGTTATCATCAATTAACCTTTTAAACCAAGAGAGGTAACTTATAAAACTCATACTTTTATGCTAATGTTAAAATATGAAATTATAGTCCAATAATAAACTTGAATAAATTCAATTAGATAATTTTTTTGTTTAACTATCTAAAAATATAAATATTGTGAGTATTTATAAAATTAAATTCATACTTCATGACATTGGATAGGCTTAGTTTTTTATTAACACAATAATTACGATATCACTTTATTCTCTAACAGTAATATTAGTTATATAGTACGATTAATTTAGAAATAATTATTTTACAATCGATAAGTTAACAACTAAAAGTAAATAGTATTATAATTATAAAACCAAATTAATTTCGATAACTAAAATAGTAAAATAAAATCAATATTTATCATATCAATTGTTTTCATCATCATAAATAATTGATGCGGTTGTTAAACTCACTTCAGTACCTGATTCATTCAGCTCAGGTAAAGCTAGCATAACAGGAATAACTTGAATTTTACCATTTTCATCTTGTTGCAATGCGTATCTGCACTATTATTGCTCCCAGGTTGTAATATGTGATTGGCCAGTAATATCATCAGCTATTAATGCCATATGCTCCAATATTATTATCAGCAGTAACCTCTTCAGTATAGACTGGCGTATCTTCAATGCTCATGATGACTTCAGCCGAGGTCAGAAACTTCTCCGGAAGTTTTCATCATATTCCCTGTTCATAGTTTCCATTAACTTCTACAGTTTCAAATTTGATAGTTTTCATGATCATCTTCATACATCGTTTCATGTTCAACTTGCTCCTCGAATTGTTGCTCGCCTTCTATGATTGTTTCATATTCGCCTTCTAGTTCCCAACTGTTCTTGATCTGAAGATGAATTTTCGGAAAGCTTCATGATTTTTGGATTGTTTAAGATTTCTTCCGGCTACAATTCGTTTTAAATCCTGAACCACCAAGAGCTCTCATGCCTTCTTTGGTGTTTATTTTTATCTCCAAAGATATTTGAAGCGTTGTTTACAAACAATACAAGAGTATGGTCGCTCATTCGTATGTGTTCTTTCATGACAAACCAATGCACTAACTTTGCTTTGCATCTCCAAGCTTTGGTATCGGCACAGAAGCTTGGCCTCTCTCATCACTATGTTTATTTTGGTGATCTGTTTTATTGGTGAATTTTTGGTTTTAAATTAAAACCACAAAAGTTCACATGTATATGGTCTATCTTCTGAATGTGATATCGCATATGAGTTTTTGGTGTGCCCAACTGATTGACAAAACGTTTAGGACAATGAGGACAAATGAGGTGTACGCTTCAAATCGATTGTGAGCAATCATCATATGGTGTTTCAGCCTTACTTCTGACGTAAACATTAAATCACAGTCTAAACATTTGACTGGATTCTTTTTCCATATGTGTATTTTTGATATGAAAGTTCTTAAAACCATTTCAGTTTTGAATGTTTTATTACAATGATTGCATGATACTCTTTTTTTCAAGATTCGGATCCGCTTTATCCCTAGAAATGTTCGGAGGTATTTGATTATGAATCATGAGGACATATGCCATTCTAATGATCTGGAAGAAAGCATAGAGCGGTTACATATATGGCAAGTTATATTGTTTTGCCATCTTTGGAACACGATTCCTTTGATGGATAATCTATATTGAAATTGATTAGGAAACTTTCTCTGAACATATCTGGCAAGAACATTCCCTAAGAGCCTCGGCTATTAGATTTTAAATGAACCCCTCATGTGCAATCTTAAACCATCTGCGTCGATTAAATCCCGGCACCACAATGTTCACAGCGGTATGGTCGCCCGATCTTCATGAATACGTAGATGTTGCTTTAGTGTAGATGAATTTTTAAACATTTTATCACAATGTGGACATTTTTTGATTGTGTATGCTTTTATGAAGTGTACATATGCTTTGATAAGCTATAAAAATGGAACGACTTTGTTTATCGTAAACTTGACATTCACTGTTTATTACTTCTGACGGCTGATGTTTTCGAATACGATGATGCCTAAGAGATGCTGATTTTTTAAAGTCAGTCTCCACAGTCTTCACAATAACAGATAAGCTCGTAAAGAAGTATGAACTGATTTTAAATGAAAGCTTAATTTCTGTTTTGAAGGCAAAATTTTAGGACATTTAGGGACATTGAAAGCAATTTTTTCCCAGTTCATGTGTTGGTTTTAATGTAAGTTGGGTCTAATGTACCTTGGTGTTTAAATTTTTCAACCACATATGTCACATAATTGACCATAAATAGCATCACAGTGCTTTTGTTCATAAAGTTGGCGTTTTTTTTCCTCTTGATTCCTAGCACAAAATTTACAATATTTTAAGCAATCCCATCAATTTTTTACACATGTTATACTATGTGCCCGCTTAGCTTTTTATTAGTTGAAAATTCCTAGATTCACAATCCTCGCAAAAAAATAAAATTTTGAAATCATGAACTTTAAGATGTGCTTCCAAATCTTCTTTTGAGAATAAAAATATTTCTAAACAGTAATCACAATCTAATAGATTAATTTTGATAGTAGGATTCACTGCGACAGATTTTTCTGATGGTTAGAACCTGGTAATTTTTTTTGGTTTATTACATCATTAAGGTTTTCATATAAAGTTATTACGTCTTTATCTTTCAATCGTCTCAATTATAATTTTCCTTTGATTAAGATATTCTTGAAATTTAGTAGGATTTTTTATTTCTTACCCTAAAAATCTGAGAAAGTTTAATTAATAACGTTTCCTTTTCCCCACTGAAATACCATTACTTCAATTTTTTGACAATCCTTTTGAAAAATTATTTTTTCGATTTTGTTGAGTAGTTGCCATAGACATCGAATATTTAGAGATTTTTTCTGGTCAATCTCATTATTTTGTTTATTAAGTTTTGGATCAACATAACGGAAATGTGAGCTTTTATTTTTGTAATATCTATCAAGTTACTATTTTTATTTTCACTGGCTATAGCTTCTATTTGAGTGGAGTCGTTGAATCTTCATAAAAGCAAATTGTTTTCTCCGGCTGAGTTCTTTATATTAATAGAATTGATTGAATCATCAGTATCAAATGTACTATTACTGCACTTGACAACACCAAGTAATCTTTTCATTATCGTTTTTCTTTGTATTCTTCAATTCTGTTCTTCAATTATTGTTCATGCGGTTTTCTATTTTCTTTCTCGTACGATTATTATATATATCTTTGTATGATAAAGTTCTACAAAAATTTTTCGGCATATTCTTGGCTTCAGTGTTGTTCTTATTAAAACAATTCCTCCTTTTTTGTCGTCAGCTTTATCCATTTTTTAACTTTAACCAAAAGCATCTCACCTTGTTTAGAACCTTTTACAGTAACGTACATTATACCTTTGATCGTCTAATTTTTTTACCAACCATAGTATCTAATTTTATCAAGTTTTGATTCTTTTACCAGGGATTCTATATTGTCAACTGCATCTACCGAAATTTTTGTTTTTCTAATGTTTGTTTCTTTTAAATTTTCTTTTATAAATAAATTAGACTCAGGCTCATGGACATCCCCAGTTCACTTTTGATTTATACTTTTAGCCTCTACTTTACTATAATTATCAAGTTCTGAATCATATTGATAGTTTGATTCAGATGTTGAGATTTCGTATTTTTTCTTCCCTTCTTCAATATTGTTCAACTTTTTCATAAAAAAATTACTTTTTCATTGGTAACGTCAGCATTTCCTTGTGAAATATTTGAACTAGAATCTGTTCCCCACATCAAATTGTAAATCATCAAGATGCACCTACTGAGAGCGTAGAATCGTCAGAAATAAATTCTTTATTAATACTATATTCACTGCACTGTTTTTTTGTTTTAGGTTCTACCGAATCACTCATTGAGTATTCATACGAACTATCTGGGGGTTTAACGCTTGAACTAATGATTAATTGCGAAAATTCTGATTTATTTTCTATCGATGGATGCTCAATTATTTCGTCTAGTTTATGATACATTTTTGTTGCCGACTTATCGGGCTTCATTTCTTTTTGACGCGTATTTACTGAATTTAAAGACATAAAAATTGATCTTAATTTAACTTCAGCCTTTTTTATTTGCATAAAAAACTTATAACTCATTTTTAAATCACAAATACAGTCCATACATATTTGTGTCGGCAAGCTATCATTTTCATCAATATGCTCTAGATGTTTCATTTGCTGATTCAACCTCATTTGAATTCCTCTTTCACCAAAAATATCTACTAATGGAATTTTTAGTCCAGCACAGGTACGACAATAATTATTTAGTTGAATTTTATTATTTTCTGCATGTGATATATTATCGTTATTTGAATCTACATCTAAAAAATTATAACTTTTGTTTACTTGGTTGGAATTATTCATTTCACTTTCGACAACTTTAACTTTGGGGATCACTTTTTTCAAATCATTTATATTTTTAACACATTTATCGTTTTTTACTGTTGCCATATTTTTCGATGTTAGAATCCCTAAGCTACCTAATGAAGAAATATTTTTTAATTCTTTTTCATTGTATACTGTATTCACTTTGACATTTCTTAACATATTACTACTATCAACGTTTTTCCGATCTCCTGTTGTATTTGATTTTACAAAACAATTATTTCTACTTATAGAATTTTTGTCATGTGACGATAGCAGAAAACTCGAGCTAGATTCTGAAATCGAAAAAAAAAAAGTTTAAATTTAAATTTAAAACAATGGTTCTTACATCAAATTAAAAAAATTTGTAAACTACCTGGGTTAGTTCCAGTAACTCTGTGATTTTGATCAGAGTTAATAATTCTTTCATTATGATTACGATTTGAAAAATGTTTTGAGTCAACATGGGAATCTGATACGTACGCTGAGTCCTTCATTTTCCATTTGGTTTTATCGTCCTTTATTGACTGCACTGACATCAAATCTTAACCATCATTTAATGAATACATGTTACTATTCTATAATGATAAAAAGTGACCAAAATTAAAAAATTCTTATAAAATAAATATTAGAATTTAATCTGATGAGTTCACTTCAAATAGATTAGGTTATAAAATAAAATATCATCAAATTTGAGGAACAAAAAAACTTACACACGCTTCGAGATCTATAAAA
>NW_025403652.1:0-1205 GCF_020080835.1 Cotesia glomerata
ATTATATATTTAAAAGGGCGAGTGTAAAATACCCTACCCAGCCGATATCTCCGCCATCGGTCGAATTTAGTTAAATTCCCAACGTGGAGCCAGGGAGCCATTAATCGATTATTTATATACTGTTCGACACCCGGACGGTAATTGCGGGGAGCGATTTTATCGGAAATTGAGTGTGAGTGGGAATTTGAGCGCTTCGCACAGGTTTCACGCGAAGCATGAGTGTAAGAAACGAGATGGGGGACGACATTCGTGTTTTTGATATTTCGGATGAAGAACTTGGGTCGATGATAGATGTTTTGTTGAGCGAGATGGACGGTACGTTATATCAAACCGAAGAATGGTTCACCACATCGCGGGTTGAGCGTCTTAAGGGTGGGGTAGACGATAATGATCGCGAGTTACCTCCTACGACGTCAGGTGAGTCGACATCAACGAGTCAGAATCCCCCAGCCCAATACTTGAGAAGCGAGCTAGTCGCTGCGGCGTCCAAGAAGGATCTCGAAGTTACCCTTCCGCCAACGGAACTTACCTGGCTCCTCGACTTGCCTAGTGCCCAATTGAAGTTGATGATGGCCAGTTGTGGGCTATCGACTCGAGGTTCGGAGGAAATTCTCAAGAACCGTCTGAACCGATACCACTAGATGCGTCTCGGGGTTCCCGATGTTCGATGGAATCCTGAAATCGACCGTATACCCTCCCACACCGAAGTTATTCCAGAATACCTGGAGCCTGGCCCACTCCGCGTATATTTAAGAAACCGCGGGGTGTCAGACATCGGGAACGACGACGTGCTCAGAGGGCGCATGCGTCGATTGCTGCTTAAAGACGAAGGAAAAGATGTACCATGGGACCCAATTGTCGATGGAACCCCGGATCGGTTACCTATCAACGTCCAAGCGAGGCTGCGAGATCCCCAGGAAGAGATCCCGGACGTGACGTTGCGTGACGACCCTGTTCGATCGGTTTCGGGAAGCACATCGATTACTACGACGACGACGGGGGGTCGACAAGAGCTACTGACGCTTTCGTGTCCTCCTCGAACTTCTAGAACTAGATCTGTGGGTACAGAGGCCGCCTTCGATCAGTACGCTACTCGTCGTGAGTTTACAGAAGTTCTACAAATCTATGAAGATCGAGTATATTCGATTTTGGCGAGCTGGCGTAAAGAATTAGCGCCTTTTCTTCCGTCTGCGTCTCCGCCAGTG
>NW_025403653.1:0-1204 GCF_020080835.1 Cotesia glomerata
AGAATCACTCCGAAATTCCTAGTTCGATTAATTTATACTCAAAAATTTTTCATGAGGCTTCACAAACTGCGTCGAATGCCGCCAATCGCGTGAAAATCGGTTCATTCATTCAAAAGTTATTGCAGTTTGAAAATTCAAAAAATGTGTTTTATTATACTGCTATTAAAGTTTTGAGCTCGGAGAGCTCAAAATGACACAAAAATCATTTTTTTGAGCTCGAAGACCTCAAAAACGTAATGTGTGATCTTGAGCTCTTAAGTACAAAATGAGCGGGAAGTTGCAGGGATGGCCTTTAGGGTCAAATATTTGCAGAAAATATCAAAGTTTAATATAAATATAAAAAAATAAATAAATAAAAAATAGTAATCATTGAAAAATTTTGAATTTTTTATAAAAATCTACGAAATAACGATGAAGATAGGATTGAATAATTTTTTTGGTATTTTTTAACGTACATTGGAAAACCAAAATTTTGAAAAAAAAATTAGAAAAACGGTAAACCCTGAAGGCCATCCGTGCCACTTCCCGCTAATTTCATACCTATAGGTGCTTAAAATTGCATTAATGATATTTTTGAGCTCTCTGAGCTTAAAGTGATAGCTTTTGTATACCTTTGAGCTCTTCGAGCTCAAAAGTCTAATAGGAGTTTGATAAAATACAATTTTTAAAATTTTCAAGCCACAATAACTTTTGAATGAACCGATTTTTACGCAATTGGCAGCATTCAACGTAATTTTTTAAGCCTCATGAAGAATTTATAAGTTTTAATTGATCAAACCAGGAATTTCGGAGTGATTCTGAAAAAATACTTTCTTCGGTTTTCTTTCGTCAACGATAACTCACGAACGAATGAACCGATTTTGACCGGACCGGCGGCGATCGACGTGGTTTTTAGATGTTGAGAGTTGATTAGTTTTTGGTAATCGATCGGTCAAGCCGTTTGAAAGTTATTAAAAAAAAACCACATTTTAAAAAAAAATTTTTCGTAGTTTTTTTAAGATTTCTCAAAATCTATCGGTCCGAATCGGTCCAAGTTGTATTCAAAATCTGTTTAGTCGAACCCTTTCGAATGGCACCAATCGCGATCAAATCGGTCAAACCGTTCAAAAGTTATGAGAGGTTTACATACATATATATATATATATATATATATATATATATATATATATATATATATATATATATTAGTGTGCCAAAAGACGAT
>NW_025403654.1:0-1204 GCF_020080835.1 Cotesia glomerata
AGCGCGATCAATTCAAAATTTGAGATTCTTCGTGAGGGGCTTGAAAACTGCGTCGAATAAGTGGCTTCTAACCTGCGTAAAAATCGGTTTATTCATTCAAAAGTTATTGTGGTTTAAAAATTCAAAAATAGCAAGTGTCCTTTATCAAATCTCTCTTATCAGGACTTTTTGAGCTTCCTCGGAAAGAGCTTTAAAGGATAAAGGAAAAGCAATCTCTTTGAGCTCGGAGAGAGCTCAGGAATCAACTCTTCATAAATTGTATTTTTAAGCTCGAAGAGCTCAAAAACGTCATTGGTGCAATTTTAAGCGCCTAAGTATGAAATTAGCGGGAAGTTGCAGGGATGGCCTTCAGGGTCAACCGTTTTCCTAATTTTTTTTCTATATCGGACAACTTATTACCACTTACCGACAACATCATATCGTCAGCGAACAATTTACAATCTGTAGATAGTCTCTTAAATATATTTACAATTTCATTAATATATATTATAAATAGTATTGGACCCAACTTGGAGCCTTGTGGTACACCATGTTTTACATCACACTCTTTTAACATAACATTTTGAAACTTTACTTTTTGCTTCCTATCTGATAGATAGGACCTAAACCATTTAAGGACTGTTCCTCTTATACCTAAGTTGTACAGTACATTCAATAGTTTACTCCTATCTATCGTTTTAAATGCTCGAGCAAAGTCGACAAACACAACCCCAATGAACAAACCTTCATCTAAATTTTTTCTCCAACGTATGATAGAATGTTGAAGAGCTGTTTTGCATGAATGATTTTTTCGAAAGCCTGATTGTTCAGGGTTTATAATTTTATTGTTATCAATAAATCTAACAAGTTGTATTTTAATAACTTCTTCTAGGACTTGTTCATATACAGGGAGTGTGTTTATCGGCCTTTGATCTACTATTTTATTACATCCTGCAACTTTTTGTATTGGTGTAATTGTCGAAATTTTCCAATTAAGTGGGACAAGACCCAATCTGAGTGAATTATTTATCATGTAAAATATTATATCATTTTTGACACTCCATATAAGTTTTAAAATTTTTACATTAACGTCATTTTTAGAGCCCTTAGTAATATCTAATTTATTAATAATTTTATTAATCGTATTTATATCAATTTTATCGAATGATTCCCATTTACTTATGCTATGTGGTTCGATATTTTTATCTATTTAAGTGACAAATAA
>NW_025403655.1:0-1203 GCF_020080835.1 Cotesia glomerata
GCTTATAGATTATAATATAGTAGTTGGTACTCCATACAGAATACCTTACGATTCCATAATCTGTTAAGGTTCCATACAAACAATTATTGAAAATATTTTATGCAAAAAAAAAAAAAACAATAAAATTAGCAGTGCCAAAAAGTAAGCTGTTCTTATTTTCTCAAAATAAAATTTACGAATTCAAATTTATTGGGATACTAACGCAAATAAAATAAATAATTAAAGTTAATTATTGTTAATAACGAACTAATAAATAGATATTCTTGCTATAAAAAAATTTATATCTACAGGTTTTAGGAAGTCTAAATTTAATTATATTTTTTTAATTTTGTTAATTATCATTCGCCAGTAACAAAACAAACATTTTTTATTGAAACCTAATGGATTTTAATGTTATAAGTAGCATTCCGTACAAAAGATCTTAGAATTCCATCACAAATTTACGAATTTAATTCTACTGTATAAACTACGTCTAATTTTAAAACAATTGTTGATTAAAACGTTATTACTTCATCAACATCTAACTGTTTTACATGGTCTTGTTCAGTTATAATTAATAAAAAATCGCAACTCTCATTGTATTTTACATCTATGCTTCCGCCAAAAAAGCATTGTAGAGCAAAGGGTTAAATATTCCGGTGACAAGTTAATTTACTTTCACCTAAATACACAATTATTGACGCAAGATACTAACGTTATCGCAGAGAAAAAAAATTTACTTTTGCGATGGTATAAGTTTTAAGGAGCAACAAACTAAAATGTTTCAAGATAAAACAATTTCGGTATACATAAAGAAATATTAATTGTGATCCCAAAAAAAAGTACAGAAAAAAATTAAACTAATAACAGTTGATAAGTTGTTTGACTTCAAATTTAAGCTCTTTATAAATCTCATGGATGTTTATTTCTAACAAAAAAGATAAAAAATTTTGAACGATAAACTTAAATAAAGAATTTTCGATAAATTTCATAAATAGATAATTGGTGTTTCGAAAAATTTTAATCTATTAATTATAGACAGTCTGAGTAAAATTTAATTTAGGAAGTTTTAATTATTAATTATCATGAGTCAGTAAAAAAAGAAAAATTTTTTATTGGGACCTAATGGATTCTAATGTTGTAATTGGCGCTCCATATAGAATATCTTTCAATCACGTTCATGAACTACAAAGGGTTTTTATATTAATAATCAGACATATTCTT
>NW_025403656.1:0-1203 GCF_020080835.1 Cotesia glomerata
CAATTCAGATAAGATTTTTACATGTGGTGGCAATAAGAAAGATTTTCTTGAGGTCGCACCACTTGCTCCAAGCTGTAGGTCGTACAAGCAAATCTAGAGTGATTTGGCTAGGGTATGACAGGCCAGTTGGTGAAGTGGCGGGGACAAAAGAAATCTGTTGGCCGCACTATCTGCGCCAGTCTGTAGTCGCAACTGCAAACTCAGGGTAGTTTGAATCAATTTTGTTTATCAAAATTGTCAGGGCGCGAAGGCCAGCTGGTGAGATGGCGGGGCCAGAGATGAAGTTGTTGGCTGCACTATCTGCGCCAGTCTGTAGTCGCAACTGCAAACTCAGGGTAGTTTGAATCAATTTTGTTTATCAAAATTGTCAGGGCGCGAAGGCCAGCTGGTGAGATGGCGGGGGCCAGAGATGTTGTAAGCTGCACTACATGTGTCATACGTGGTTGACAATGTGGCGGGGGCTTGAGGTGTACATAGTTGGATTACTATGTGGGTACACAGTTTTGCTGTATGAAGTATACAGTTGCAGACCATTGTGAGTGCTAAGGGTCTATACCTGGGGTGGTAGTGAATATAGCTTGCATGTTATCGCTGGAATAGACAATCATAGAAATTTTGAAAAGGCATCCTCAAGAAAACTAATTTTATTTGATTTGATAATCGAAAGTTTTTGTCACTTGAATTAGCCTCTGAACAAAGAAAAGTTATATCTTCAAAAAAAAAAAAAAATATGACATGGCTTGTAATAAAATATTTAGATATGCACCCGAGGACGTGTGATCGTCAGGTTGGCCGTGTCGGAGATAATATCGAGCTGGGTTTTCCTAGAGATAGGGAAATTCCCAATATTTTAGTTTGTCTGTTAGTTTTAAGCAAAATTGTAAAACATAGAATATTTAATAATTCTTTATGACTTAAGCCGATTATAATTTTTATGGTTATGGCAATGGGCTGAGTCCCGCGTGACAATGGTCCCCAAACGTAGCCGAGGTCACAGGATAGAAGTAAAAGTATACAGTTAAAGATATCGACAGACAATGAGGGCTGTCGAAATATTTTTTGAGAGAAGAAGTACTTAGGGTACTGAGACGAGTAGTTCTCGTTGAGCATTGATCAAGTAAAGACATCGAATATATCCTGCTGACCCCGGATTCGTTCTCGGTCTCATTCCCCAGCGCTTTTACCTTGTATATTAATTATATT
>NW_025403657.1:0-1203 GCF_020080835.1 Cotesia glomerata
TTTTCTAGAAGTGTATTTTTAATCAAAATGGCTGCCGGGAGCGGGAAAAATTAAAATTAATTTTTTATTTATTGATTATAATTTATAATTCTCATATAATTTATAAAATTCGCTATGTAAATTAACAAAAAATTAGCAACAAAAACATTTGGTAAAAAATGTTTTTCTTTATTTTTTTTTTTTTTGTTTTTTATAATTTTTCTTTTTTATTTCGATTTTTACTTTTTTTTTCGCAGTTTTTTAATGGAAGTGGAGGGGGGGGGTAAGGTTTCACATCTCATTTACTTTCACTAGAAATGATATTGCGCGCAAGCGCGCGTGCAAGTAATGTTTTAGTAATAACTCAGAAACCCGTAATCAAATATTTTGTGCATTCACTTGTTTGATATTTACTAAAATAATGGATACTCCAAAAAATTATTCCCAACAATAATCCTCTCAATAAAAATATATGAAAGTATTGAAATTAGTTATAAGTCGAAATTCGCAAAAACCGGGCCACGATTTATCATTGGTTAAAATTAAGGCGCACGCGTAGTGCACGGTTCAAATTTTTAGTGTGTATTTAAATAGGATTGTCATTTTTGTAAACGTCTAGTAACACGAATCCTATGTACACTCATTATACCATTATCAGAAATGTTACGTGCAGATGAAATAATAGAAAACACGTCTATACATATTTCATGTATTAGAGCATCACTTATTATAAGTTCAGTAATATTTTTTTTTTTATTAATTATCATTTAGAGTCGGTTTTAACTTCTGTGGTCATATCGCCGACTTTAATTGTTGGGAGTGTTACGTTGGGGTCTTATTGGGTTGTGTAAATCTTAACCTACGCGGCAAGGGCCAAATATCAACCAAGTTGGTTTCTAAGACCAGTTTGGGATTCGAACCCACGCCTGGCCGGTAAGTTAGTCCGAGTCCTCTATAGGCCATGCGTCTTAGACGACTCGGCTAACGTCACCGGTCAGTTCAGTAATATTGGGGATAATGTAACTTCTCAAAAGTTTATTATGAGAATTAATAAAAATGAAGAATTTATAATTCCTGAGTATTTTTCTATGATTTTATGGGATAAAATCAACTATGAATGCTTATGTGTAGAAATGCAAAATTTATAATAGTAGGGGAAGAGGGGCAAAGTGGGCCCCTTAAGGAAAAAATGGTCATATCCATATTTTTTTTTACTCTTTGCAC
>NW_025403658.1:0-1201 GCF_020080835.1 Cotesia glomerata
GTGTATATATATATATATATATATATATATATATATATATATATATATATATATATATATATATATACTAGCCGTTACCCGCCCGCTTCGCGTGGCGTATAATATACGTGTATTTGTATATCTATATTCACAAATATAGGTATACAAATACATAGAGTGATCATATAATGGTACATGATCATCTATTATGGCTTTTACCTTATATAAAAATTTTTAATTTTTTCTATATTTAATGCCTTCTTATTATCCTTTAGGAATTGAATTTTATAATTTTTTAATTAACGCCCACGCAAGGACTTTTAAGGGTGGCATTTCATAAAATTCATTCTTTACAGCTCAAAAACTCCAAAAAAATCCATCTGGCCAAGTTTTAATCCTTTAGCTGCTATAGATTAAAAGGTACAATTTCTTTTAATTTTACGCCCACGCACGGACATGTGGGGGTAGAATTTAATGAAATTTATTCTTAACAGCTCAAAAACGCCAAAAAAGCATTCTGGCCATGTTTCAAAGTATTAATAGCTATAGATTGAAATTTACGAATTTTTTCTTAATTTGACGCCCACGCACGGGCACGCCAGGGGGGTGGAATGTCACAGAATTCGTTTTTAAAAAATTTCTAAATGTAATTTGAAACATTCTGACCAAGTTTTGAACTATTAAAAGCCATAATTGAAAAATATGAATTTTTTTTCGTGAACACCCCCGCAACCCCCCTTGTGGGTGGAATTTCGTGAAATCCGTTCTTAGCTGACCTCTACTTGGCAAAAGGAATATTCCTGCCAAATTTCAAGTCTCTAGGTCTTATAGTTCCAGAGATATCGTGATGAGTGACTATCTATATCTATAGAAAGTCTCCTATATATATATATAGATATATTAGGGTGTGTCATTTTTAGGCGATATTTTTTTTTTTTAGTGCTATACCAGAAAATCTGGTAGTATATAGAAAATAAAAAATTATACCGCTGAGCTAAAGGTTTTAAGTCCAATAGCGGTTTAGCTCATCAAAAAATTCGATTTCCCATTTAAATAACACAGGAAAAAATTTTTTTTTTGTTTTAAGTGGACTTTTCGTTATTAAAAAATTTTTTTTTCGAAAAACCTTCTTATGGCTTTTGTAGAAAATTAAATTCTCTACAAAAATATTTCTTTGGATGAAGACTGAATGTTATGGTTAGATCGTGGCACCGTATACGAT
>NW_025403659.1:0-1201 GCF_020080835.1 Cotesia glomerata
AAGTTATTAATTAGTCAAACTCAAACATTAATCCAACATATTATAAGCAATATAATATATATATTTTCATGTTATAGTTTATTATAATTTTTATTGTAATATAATTTCAAGTTAATTATAAGTTAATTTTATTATAAACAGATATTAAAAGGGTCTGTTAAATTAATAAAAATAGTTAAATAAACATAATTACTGTATTGCTAAAAGTGTATATTAGTGAAGTCTAACTTTCAGGCCGATAGGCTGAAATAAATATATATAGATATAGAGAAAATACATGTTAGTATATAAGGATCATTTATATGTAGTAGAAAATGTGTGTGCTTATGTATTCCTTAGAGTGGAAGTATGTATGGAAGTTATGGTGGGAGAAGAACGGAGTTTGAAGCTCTTCGGAAAAACTATGTAACGACACTTCTCACCGAGAGCTTAGATTGCTAAGATCACGTCATTGTAAACCTTAATTTTATATTTTGAAGCTTTTTAATATTTTGTCAACTTGAATAATAAATTGAAACCAACTAAATAATTTTGATCAAAATTAAATAACGTCTAAATAGAATTCTTTTATTAAAAATGATTCCTTTCCCGCACTGAAACCGAGTATTTTAATACTCCCGGGCGAAAGAACTACAGTAAGTAAAGTTTTCAATAAATAAAAATAACATCCACTAGATGGAAGCATAACAACATCTAGGTCAGAATCTTGCTGAACTAGATCCTCTTTTTGAATTTGACCGACTACATCTGAGTTAGAATTTTTTCCAGCGTCAGTGTCTGCCACCTCACCATTTTGTGCACATGTTAGTTCGGGATCTTTTTCTAGAAAGAAAAAGAAATAGGGAAAATTTTAAAAATTACCCAATCTTTAACAGTATTTGGTGCACAAATTTATATATATATATATATGTATATATATATATATATATATATATATGTATATATATATATGTGTATGTATATAAATAGTTCTGTGAACTTTTTGTTCGATGGCTGTAATTGTATATATTTATATATATATTAGGGTGCTTTTTTTTTTGCGACTATTTTTTTTTTTTCGTTTCCATCCCGAAATTTTGTTGGAAATACACCCAAAAAAATTCCCTGACAGTTTGAGCCCTTAATATTAATATTAAGTACTCCTACACAGCGTGTGAAGATTTCCTCCATTTGAAATATACGAGAACTTTCATTTTTTTTT
>NW_025403660.1:0-1200 GCF_020080835.1 Cotesia glomerata
TGACACAATGAGGAACTTAAATTGGATGTGGCTAAAGGCACAGTAAGTGAACGATACGGCACCGTATGTCTACGCAGCGCCACGAAATACCGGGAAATTCATATTTTATTTAAAAAATATCACACGTATGAGGAGCCGTATCGTTCATTTGCGGTGCCTGTAGCTACATCCTTAGAAATTTGGATTCCGGGTAAAATAAATTAAGAAACAGAAATTTGATTAATTATATATTATATATTATAATAATAATAATAGTAGTAATTATTGTAATAATAATAATAATAATAATAATAATAATAATAATAATAATAATAATAATAATAATAATAATAATAATAATAATCATAATATTAATAATAATAATGATAATAATAATAATAATAGTAGTAATAATTAATAGTATATTACACTCCTTGGTAAGGAAAATAAGAAAAGCCTTAGATCACATGTATTGTTGGCCGAGGCGGAGCCGAGATCAACAAATATGTGATCTGAGGTTTTCTTTTTTACTTCACTGATAGAAGGATTTATTTGTATTAAAAAATATTTGTTAATAGTTAATAAATCATTTATTAGAGACTACTTTTTAGTATTAAACAAACATTTCTTAGTATTTAAAATGATTTGTTTGTATTTAATAAATCTGATATTCATTTATTAAATATTAATAAATCTTTTTAAATACTAAGAAATATTTGTTAAAGACTAAAAAGTGGTCTCTAATAAATGATTTGTTAAATATTAACAAATATTCCTAACTATAAAAAAATCCTTCTATCAGTGTTCTTAAGGGCTGTATACTATATTTTTGTCCGACGAAGGCGGAAAGCGGCAACTTTGTTTAGCGCAGCTGGACGAAAGTTGCCACTTTTCGCCCGGAGGGCAAAAAGATAATTATTATTATATTAATAAATATAATTATTTTTAATAATAATTATAATTAATAACGGGACGGTTTCCCCGCCCCCTGGGGTATGGTCGACCCCGACCACGCCCTTGTCCCTGCCGATTTGCCCAGCCACGCCCTTTCCTGCCTCTCCCATGCTTCAACTCTTGCTGTTTTCCAGCTGAAAAATGGCGGCCTGTAAAAATAGAAATTAATTATTAATTATGTTTGCATTGAAAAATTTAATTTAATAATATTCAATGTGAATTCTTAATAAAAACATACGAGTAGTATGGGGCGGCTGTTGCTGCTGC
>NW_025403661.1:0-1198 GCF_020080835.1 Cotesia glomerata
GGCCCAGTCTAATGTACAACGTACTTCGCTAGTAACAAAGACTAGAAATAATGTTCCCGCGCAAGTACGCGCCTAATGGAAATGAGAACACATTTACATGCATACTACTATCATACATAATAACAAAGCGTTCCTCTGATGGTGTGACGCATGATCTGCAGTGATTTGATAGCTTATTTAGTAAAATTTGGTGAATATAAAATATTAATTACAACAAAAGATGTCCAGTGAGTGTAAAATTTAAAAAATAATGTCTCGGGATTTTTATTTGAAAAAATATAGAACCACAGGTAGTGACCGACGCACAAAAAATAGTAAGTGTCCATATATCCTCGTTTGTAATTTCCAGTATAACCTGGATTATAATTATTGTTGATAATGGCTATTGTTATAAATATTATATGATGCTGAAATTAGCAATTAATTGACAACGAACAGATTTAATTAAATAAGTAATTAAATCCTAAACGCGGTTTTTTAAAAAAGTTCATACTATTTTACAACTATTTTTTATTTATTTTAACCCCGCTTTTCAGACTTCTGTCTCAATGGGGGTCCGGCCGAGACCGGAAGGGGACTCCAGGCTGATCGGTACATTAAGTTTTGGCAGAATAAGTTTTGGCGGTATTACATACTTTTTCAGCCTGGAGAGTAATGCGGCGATGGGCCGACTTGGGGAAACTGCACGCATTTGCCTGTGCCCCACCGGTAGCACAGGGCTTGGGGAAACCATCGAAAAACCCAAACCTGTACAGCCCGGCGTGAGTTACGAGCACCGATGTTCACTGAAAATTAAATTTCAGCTCACACCGGGATTCGAACCCACGCCTCACCAGTCCCAAGCAAGCATGACAAGCATTATACCGCTTAGCCATGGGACTGGCTATTTTACAACTATGAAATAGAAATTTGTTATAAGGAAATTATTTTCGGATTTGTTTGATAAATGATTCATATAAGTTAACCAAATTGAAACCAACATACATCTAATAATTATAGTGATTTTGATAGTTAGTAAAAAATTGTTGTAAAATTAATTAAAAAAATTTAACGTTTATAAAATTTATAAAATTGTAATAATTCACACTCGGGAAAAAATTTTATTTTTAATTGATTAGGTATAAAAATATCTAAACTGTCACATGTGTACTGCTTTCAGTACCATAACAATTATCAAAGATCAGCTTATTTGATTATC
>NW_025403662.1:0-94433 GCF_020080835.1 Cotesia glomerata
ACGAGTCGAACGTTTATCAAAAGACTGACGACTACTGTTTGGTGTGACAATTATTTCACTTGGAGATTTAGATAATTTTGGTCGAGAACCAACAATCTTTGGGCTTTTGCTTTTTTTCTTACGTATATTATTATCTACTGGCAATGATTTAGATTCTTTTAATTCGTGCTGTCTATTATTATTCCTTTTTTGTCGCTCCATTAAAGATTCCTGGGAATTTTTATTCTCATTGAGATCGAATAACCTTGCTTTGGCCAACACCATTCCTGCATTCTGAGTACGTAATTTTGCTATAGACGCTCGCGCAGTTTGAACCGCTGAAGTAGTAGTTCTCGCCGGAGTTTCACATTCAAAATAAACGCTCGCATTTTTCCAAGATATTTTTTTCTCTGTAACTATTTCGAGCACTCTTGAATCACCGCAATGCGTAATTTGCTCTTGGTCGTTTGTCATATTTCGCTGGCTATTAGTCTTTTTAAATTTATCGATCCGACTGTTGAACTGAAGAGTCTCATTGACAAGTTCATTGCCGTGAAATGAGGAAGCACGACGTACACCATTTATAGATGACTTTGGCATATTGATGATATTTAATGCTGCCTCATCGTCACTGAGAGTAGCACCAGTATGCTCTGCTGTGTGACTAATCAGTGTGCTTAATTGTTGTTGCAGATACATCAACCGCGCATTTGTTTCATCACTGCAAAATGAAGTAGCATCATCATTATCGTTCTCAGATGTTTCAGTAGTTAAATTTTTTGTTTGATTTTTTTCAGAAACTTGCCAAGATGGTGAATTATGACTTTGTCGCCGGCGTCCAGAGACGGGTTTTTCTTGAGAACGTCTTCGTAAGCTACTTATTCTTCGAGCACTTGGTGACCTTATGACTTTATGTTCTGAACTTCTTCTTATTTTCAATTCCTTGGACAAACGTTTTGCTAAATGATCAGCTGATACAATATTTTCAATACCAGCCTCTTCAAGTGTTTTTTCATATTCATTCTGCACATCATTTACAGAATTTTTATTTATATTTTTACTTACACTGTGGTCAATAATACCGTCCATACCAAATTCTTGGGAAATACGCGATTCAATAGCCGATACTCGATTTTTAATTTCTTCATATTCTCTTTTCGGTATTTTAACATATTCTTCAGATGATTCGTCACCTTTATCATCAGATAAATGATTACTCTTGTTTATTCTTGATAAACGTTGTGATTTACGACGTTGACTAGTTGAATTAATGTCATCACGTTCTTCATTGTCATCTGATAAGTTAACATCTGCGTTTCTAAATACATCTTCGTATTGATCACCCACTGTAGCTTTTACAAAACGTTCTCTTTGCTTCGACGCTACTGATGGTGAGTTCATTAATGACGAAGCACTCCAATTCTGCATTCGTTGTTTTTTGAGACTCTTCTTTGAAGAGGCCTCACTGGATGTACTCCAACGCCGTTCAACTGAAGAATCAGGATAATCTTCTTCTTTTGTTGCTTCAAGTTCATTTATTTTTTGCTTACTGCGTGAAACAAGACGATCCAAACTTATTCCCAATTTTCTAGACTTTTCTGGTTTCTGATTGTGTCCAGCATGCACAGTGTGAGACAAATATTTACGAACTTTAGATGATTTGTGGGCTGAATATTTATCGGATGATTTTCCATCCTTTGGTGAAGTAATAACCACTTGTGGAATTGAAGCTGTGGCTCTTAAATCACTGTCTAATGAATTCCGTTTCTTTTTGGAACTCACTGCTTGCGCAGATACTCCATCGCCATTTCGTCGTTTTTTGGCAGCTTTACTAGGTGAAACTTGAGATGATTCATAAGTCAAAAGTTTTGAATGACTACCATTCAATGGAACAGGCTCAGGTGATCCATTTTTGCCAACAATTTTTTTAAGTCCATTAAACATTCCTATAGAATAAAAGAAAAAAATTTATTAATAATCTAATAAACTATATGACTTAATTAAAAAATCTTACGAGTAAGACTTCCGCTCCGATGTTTCTTCTTTTTTTCTTTTAAACGATCTTCAATACCACGATCAATGTCAATATCCATACAGTAAGCTTCTTTTTGCTCATCAATTAAATTTTTTGGTAAAACTCCTATGCAACGAGCATTCTCGATCAGAACCTAAAGACATTAATAATAAGTGATAATTATTAATTAACAACCCTCAAAAGATATGTAATTATATAAATAAATAAAAATATTATAAACCTTGACGATAAAAAGATGTGCTTCCAATCTTGTTTGCATAGCAGCGATCGTTGTTTCGCGTAATGGCATAACGTTAGGTCCAATAACTTTAGCTAAATTATCACTAGACATTTTGTTATCACCCTCATGCTGGGATACGTTCTTCAAAAAATCCATAAAAAATGCCAGTGTATTTAAATGAAGTGCCGGTAATAATAAACAAGCCATGAGTATTGCTTCAACTTTGGAACATTTGAGCATAAAACAACGTACAAATATTTCATGGTAATCATATGGTATTATTGGCTCCGGAAGATCGCGAAAATATTTTTTCAAACAATTAGCAACGTCAAGTGGATGATATTTTTCTCCTAATTCATTGCCATTATCTAGCCGATTTATTAGCTCTTTTTGTCGTGCTTGAGAGCCGGCTTTTCTAAATAAACCTTCCTGTCTAATATGTTTTTCAATAAAAACAATAGCATGTTTTACAAATATTGGTACTTGTACAATTGCTCCAGACGACAATTGTACAACATCCAACGGTTGATTTAGCAACGGCACATTGAAAACTTTTTTCAACTTTTCACACTGTTTATCATCGCTATCAACTTTTTTCACGTGTCTTTTAATACGTGATTTTATTCCTAAATTACGTAATTGATTTGTAACTGAGTTTATCACTTTTTCTTTATCCGAAACATCGTATATCAACATTTTGTAATAATATAAATAAACTTTTTAAAAGTTCGGCTTTGCGCCTGTAAATTTATGCTGCTTGATGTTTTTTCACAACAGTTAAAGTTAAAATGAAAACAGATCCATCTAGTGAGTGTTTTAATTATAATTATTTCACATAAATTTCTTTCTTATCAACCGGACGACTCACACAGTGACACCTAGCATTATCTCATAAATCAATTTATATAGTTTAAGTTGGGAGAGTGAATATCCTCAAGTCATTCAGTTTAACCAAAAAGTATTTTGGCTGGACATAAAAGTTTATTTCAGATAGAACAATGGAAGACCTTGGAATTATTTTACCCGATAAAGTAAGTAATCAATAAATTGAACAAATATTTTTACTTTAAATGATTTATTTAATCAGGACTGGACTTGCGGTTTATTTAAATGAAATAATGACAGCATTGACACAATCAAGGCTCCATTGTCATTAGCTACTCCATAATTATCCTCATTAATGAAATTCACTTATATTTATTTATTTGTTTCAACAGGATGTCTCTGAAATTGATGTTAAGCCTGCAATAGGACATTACTCAGGCGTTGGTGATGATTTAGATGTTGAAGATCTTTACACAAGATATAAGGTAACAACTTTTATTGATGATATAGAAAGTAGCAAACATTCGATTTTTTTTGTTTGAAAAAAAAAAAAAAAAAAAAAAAAAAATTAATTAATTAAATCCTCTAAATTAAAATACATGGAAGTCTTGAAGTTAGACAAAGGTCGAAACTCGCAAAAAACGGGCCACGATTCATTATTGGTTAAAATTTAGGCTCGCGCGTAGCGCGCTATTCAAATTTCTAGTTAATGTTAAAAACAAATTTGGAAACAATGCATTTAAAAAAATTTTCAAAAGTCAAATTTAGAATATTCTTCTACAATATAATTTCCTATTGTTAATTTTTAAATATGTAGAAGGGTAAAAGACCCCATTAGTGGCGGGGACCCCATTACTGACACTTTCTTTGATTTTGGTACTTATTCAATTAATAAAATCATTAATTTCAATAATTAATATATTATTTCTAATCTTTAAGACCTTTAGATTAAAAAAATTTTTAATTTTTATTCCAAGTAGAACATTTTTTCATTAAAAGAAAAAGTGCCACTAATAGGGATTAAAGGTGCCACTAATGGGATCTTTTACCTTATGAATAGACATATTTTTACATTTTTAATAATGAATATTTGAACTGTTGCTAGAAATTACAACGGATGCTTGAATTTCTCCAAGTTCAAGAGGAATACATTAAAGATGAACAACGCAATTTGAAAAAAGAATATTTACACGCCCAAGAAGAAGTTAAGCGTATCCAGAGTGTGCCGCTTGTAATTGGACAATTTTTGGAGGCTGTCGACCAGAATACTGGTATCGTTGGTTCAACAACAGGATCTAATTATTATGTGCGTATTTTGTCAACTATTGACCGTGAGTTGTTGAAGCCTTCGGCTAGTGTTGCTCTTCATAAGCACAGCAATGCTCTTGTCGATGTCTTGCCACCCGAAGCTGACTCTAGCATTTCCATGCTTCAAGCTGGTAAATTAAAATAGATAATATTTTTTTATTTTCACTCCGTTTTTTTAAATTAACAAAATTTCATTTTATAATTTTTTTAGATGAAAAGCCTGACATTCAGTACAGCGATATTGGAGGTATGGATATGCAGAAGCAAGAAATTCGCGAAGCAGTTGAATTACCGCTGACTCACTTTGAATTATACAAGCAAATCGGTATTGATCCACCACGTGGTGTCTTGATGTACGGGCCACCCGGTTGTGGTAAAACTATGCTTGCTAAGGCTGTAGCTAGACACACAACAGCTGCTTTCATACGTGTTGTTGGCTCTGAATTTGTCCAAAAGTATCTTGGTGAAGGTCCAAGAATGGTAAGAGATGTCTTCCGTCTTGCTAAAGAAAATTCTCCAGCTATTATCTTTGTTGATGAAATTGATGCTATCGCTACAAAACGTTTTGACGCTCAAACTGGTGCTGACCGTGAAGTTCAGCGTATTTTATTGGAATTGCTTAACCAGATGGACGGTTTTGATCAAACAACTAATGTTAAAGTTATAATGGCAACTAACCGTGCTGATACCTTGGATCCGGCTCTCTTGCGTCCTGGTAGATTAGATCGTAAAATTGAATTTCCATTGCCCGATCGTCGTCAGAAACGTCTTATCTTTTCAACAATTACTACTAAAATGAATCTAAGTGAGGAAGTCGATCTTGAAGACTACGTTGCACGACCTGACAGAATTTCAGGTGCTGACATTAACGCTATTTGTCAAGAAGCCGGTATGCACGCTGTACGTGAAAATCGTTACATTGTTCTTGCTAAAGACTTCGAGAAAGGATACAAGAATAATATTAAAAAAGACGAATCTGAACATGAATTTTACAAATAATTTATTAATATTATTATTAATGTAGACGCTTATGTATTCTCTTTTTTCTTGCTTAATATTTTTTTTTTGAATTTTGATATCACATATAATATCCCTCTGTACTGTGGAAAATTTCATTTGTCATAACAAATTATATAAAAATAAAAAAAATAAATATTTGATTTAAATTTGACGTCTAGTTATTTCTAAGATTTTTTACAATTTATTTTAAAACGCAATATTTCCTCTCCCTTATTAATTTTATGTTATATATATAGTATACGTGTTTAGTAAATAAAGCGCTAGTGTCACTTTGTATTGATGCACTATTTTTTTTGACAATTACTTTCAATATTTTAGTATCACTTGTACATAAATTCGTAATAAATACTATAATAGAAACAAAAACTTTTTTTTTATAAAAATGGACTTACCAAGAGTTCTTATTGTGAGCACTGAAAGCGGTAAAGCAAGTGCGATAGCTAAAGGTAATTATCAAAATATTATAGGTTAAAAAGTGAGTATTCTATTCGATTATTTAAATATATAATTAATGAAATTATTTATTTATTGTTGCATAGATTTAGATTCACAGCTAATGGGTGGTGATAACGATATTAAATATTTTTCTTGGAATATTGACAATAAATATTATTTAGCAAAAGTAGTATTATGTGCTACAGAGAAATTACCATTAGGAATGCCAGTTGATGGAGTCGAAGCAGTGATACTTCATTATGAACCAAAGGCAATTTTATTATTTAAAAATCCTAAGGGACTTACTAATAATTATTTTTATCACTGAAATTTTATCATGTAAATTAATTGACTCAGGGAGAAGAACCATTACATTTGGAACAATACGTTTCACTGATCCAGTCTCTTAGTGAGGCTGATATATTTTTGCTGGCCTGCGAAGCTTTTCCTAATGTACATAGTAAAGATCAAGGTATAACAAATAAATATCATTTTTTTAAGCTTAAAATTAAATAAATTATTTTTTATTAGTTATTGAATGGTGCCATATTCATAAGTTTGAGTTAGTTGAAATGATAAATTCTGATGCAACGTCGGATTCAATGGATAATGACTTAGAACCTGAAAAATTCGGTATTGAAAGACTTATTGAAGCATTGCATACTCATACTTGGCCTAATCGAATATTGAAAGGTAAATTATATTTTTTACGCATATATTGATTATTAAAAAACAACTAATAATATTTGTTACTCACTTGTACATAGGTATTCCTAATGGTAGAATTTCAACATCAACTGAGCCAGATGTAAATGAAATAAAAGATCAGCTAGAAAATATTCAACTAAATGCTTCACGTAATGGTACAGATAATTTATTGATGAACAGTGTACTAGGTATTGTAAAATTATATCAATTAATATTGATTAAATGCTAAGTTATAATAAATATATCTCAATTATTAATTGATATGTTTTAGATGGTATTATGGGAGAAGAAAATACAGATTTTGGTGAATTATTTGGCCAACTAATGGCTATGAAAGAGCATGCAGCTGCGTTATCTCCAAGTAATCGTCGAGCAGCGGCAGAACAACTTGTAACAGCATTTTGGAAGGCAATGGGTGGAGATGCTTCCGAAATTGAAGATTTAGATGATTAAATTTTCATTTAATGATATTATTAAGTCGATAAAATATGAAGTATTAATTGTACAAGTAAGGTAAAAGCCCCAATAGATGATCATGTACCAGTATATGATCACTCCATGTATTTGTATACCTATATTTGTGAATATAGATATACAAATACATAGAGTGATAATCTATTGGGGCTTTTACCTTATAAAAATAAAAATTAAATGGAATTTTGACATAAATTTATGTTAATTTTATTTTAAAAAGCTGTTTTCAGATAAATATTTTACATTAATCTTATTTAATTTTGTTATAAATATGATCAATGACTTAGAAATATTAGGATGGCAACTTTCGAAACATATTAAGACATCAGTTTTTTTTTATTATTAATTTATTGTTGAATAAACAGATGATGTACTGAATTTTAAATTTCATTTTATCGAATTTTAAATTTCCCGGTTCGAATTGGTAGCAGTCTTGCCGTGCTGCCACCATTGATAAAAAAATTGTGGTCATTATATTGGCAACAGTTAGTTTAACCAAGATGACCGTCGTATTTATGTATTGCTAAATTTTATGTTCATAATTTACAATAATTTGTAGTGTGATTGCTGTAAACAATAGATTAATTTTTAAAGTTTATAAAAATTGATATTTAACATGGAGCTCAATGCATTCAGTTGACTGTATGTATATATTTTAGTAAATGTATAATATACAATTACAAAAGAATAACCGGTAAATAGATTTAATAATAACACATTTATTTACATAAGGCCTGCGTAAATTTAATCTTAATTTTTTATGTTATTACTGAAGTATTTTTTTATTATTAGGTGTTGAAGCAGAGTACAGTTCAAATATTGTAAAATAATCACAATGGAATCACCGGGATTGAGTGATCCACAACAACCGCGAGACGACATGTCTCAAAGTTCAAGCAGCGTTGCTAATGTTGATAGATCAGAGACCCCAGACAGCAATCGTGGTCCTGTTGATGATGAATCCGCAGCTGACAGTCCTAAAATAACAAAACCTGTTCTCGGAAAAGTTCAAGCTAAGAAACGATTGATGGCATTTGCTAGTAAGTTTACTGCACCATTAATACAAAAGAGTCCTGATAAAGGTTTTAGTTTTAAAAGTCGTAACCTAAATTCATTCCAAGTAAATAAGAAAAAATTAAGTAGCAGTTCGAAAGATTCAATGGGAGGAGAAAACATAGCGAGAAATAAAACAAGTATTGAGCTTGAACTATCCGAAAAAATTAAACCTGATATAACAGTAACACTAAAAACAAAATCATCAAGTAAAAAAACTAAAAAAAGAGCTGAACCGAAAATTGCAGCTATCGAGGAAATTATTCGTGAAGCCGCTAAAGAAAAAGAATTACTAGCCATGCAATTGAGTGAGCAAAAAGCAAGACAACAACAAGAAGAAAATAATCTTGATGATTTACCCCGTAATAATGGTAGAAGTGATCGCAATAAGAGTTTTGGAAGGCATCAGCAGTGGGGTAATCGTCGTAGTCAAAATTTTCACAATGACAATTTTCGACGGGGTAATTTCAATCAAAATTATGGTGATAGAAAATTTAATGATAGACGAAGAACATTTAACAATGAACATTTTCGAGATCGTTCTAAAAGTAGAGAAAGAAGAGAAAGAGAGGATCGAGAAAGAAGAGAAAAAGAGGACAGAGAAAGAAGGGAAAGAGAGGATAGAGAAAAATCTCGACGGAATTTGTTCGATATGGATCAGCAGTTTAAAATGAAAGAATACAAACACGACAATAAGCATTTCAACAAAAATCGAAATTATAATGATTATAAGAGAGAGAAAAAAGAGGAAATCATTGAGCGGAAAATAAAAACTCCCTGGAAAAATTTTAAAGGGCAAAATGGTCGAATACGAGAAAGATCTTTATCGTTGGAAATAAATGAAGATTCTAGTTTTCTTGCGAATAGAGAAATTAAGTTTAAAACAGCACAAGATTATAATGCACAGCTGGAACACATGTTATTGATTGGAGATCATCATGTAAAACGAAATTGTGTTACTGTCGATGGAATAAATGATGTTAAAAAACAGTATCCACCAGAATCAATTCGTGTTACAAAGAAATTTAATGTTCCGAGTTTATTTTACAGTGAAAATCCGAAACTGTCTCTTCTACTTCCCTGTCAACAACTTTATCAAATACTTCCTCCAGATCGCTGTAATACCATGCGAAAAATAGCCGATGGAACTGTCGAGCCTTCAAAGGAAGTTGAACAAGATCAAGGTCCTCGGACATGGTACAAACATATGCACAGGTCTAGATCGAGAGACGAAACTCATGAAGTTAAAGATACTGAAAAATCTAAGTTTTCAGTGCGTAAGTCGAAAAAATCAAAATCTAGATGGGACAGTGGAGATGAGGGGATTGCAAAAGTTGAAGTTCCTTCGTGCAGTTCTTCTCAGGTTCATTCAGAACATTCAGATGAAGAAAATGAAGTCACAAAAGTGCAACAAAAAGACGATGCAGAAAATGTAAAATCTGTAACAAAAGAATGTTTGGAAGCCAGAGAAGAAGTAGAAGAAGAAGAAGATGGTGAATTACCAAAAGAAGAAGAAGAAGTACAAGATGTAGATCTAGAGGAAAATGAAGAGGATGAAGAAATGGAGAAAGAGGTCGAAGAAGCTGAGGATGAAAAAATTATTTTGCTGGAAAAACTAGACTCAACTTCTGAATCTTCTTGTTCAAATAAAATAATACCCGAGGAAGATTTATCTAACATAGTTGAATCAGATTTACTAGTATCTAATGAAGAGAAACAAACAAAAGAGACACCTATTGAAGAATCATCAAGTGAAATAAAAGCTAAAACATTAAAATTAGTTACAGATAACGATAATGATAACTTAATTAAAAAAGTTGAAGTTGGAAAAAAATTGGTATCAGAATATGAAGAATTTCTGAAGATGGTTGGTCATGATGAAGAGGAAGAAGAAGAAGATTCTATAGCCGTTGATCAAAATTTTGAAAATCCTTCAGTGACAAAGGCCGATGTTGAGCCAGAGGTTATTAATCAACTAATAACTAATGAATTTATTGAAGAAAATACCGATCAGGACATTAAGATTACTCCAGTAATGATAGATTCTGTTGAGGAAAATAAATCTCTTAATCGTTCTGAGAATACTTCAGATATTATTGATGCTAAAATTGAAAAGATTGATGAAACAATTGTAATAGACTCTGAAATAGGTGGTTGGGAAAATATTAAAGAAAAAATAAAACATAAAAAATCATTGAGATCCCGAAAACGGAAAGAACGTAAAAAGAAGAAAAATAGAAAAAAAGTATCGTCTAGTGAAAGCAGTGATTCTTCATCTAGTTCATCGGAGTCTGAAGCTGAGAAACGTAAAAGGAAACGCAAAAGAAAGAGAAGGAAGAAACGTACACGAGATTCAAGTTCTGATAGTTCCAGTAGTGACAGTGATGCTTCTTCGAGTGATGAGAGTATTAATTTATCGAAGAAAAAGAAAAAGAGAAGAAAAATTAAAAATAAGCTGCGAATTAAAAATAAGAAAAAACGTTTAAGAAAGGAAAGTACAGTTTCAAATTCAAGTTATGAATTTGATGAATTAACGCGTAAGCGTAAAAAAAGAAGAGATTCAAAACATCGTAAAACATCTAAACAAAGACGATCTAAGTCTACTGAGAAGAAAAAAATAAAAGTTACTGATGAGCGTAAAAATGAGAAGATAGAAAACGAAAATCTCGAAGTAATTATTAAAAAAGATGTGCCACAATCACCACACTGGGAAACTGAAGTTAAAAAATCTAATGTTAGCATTGAAGTAAGTCCTCAAGTTACTCAAATTAAAGAATCTTCAGAAGATAAAACGATTCCACAGGTAATTATAGAAGCAGCGACAGCTGAAAAGCTTTATGAAGTATGGTACAACAACTCGAATTCACAGATTACACAGCCGCTTGATGATCAACAGCCAGAAGAAACCAAAATTGAAGAATCGCAGAGTGAAAAAAGTGAAGTTGTGAATGAAAATCCTACTGCCGTAGAAGAAGAAGAAAAATCTATTAAAAACACTGAACCTGTGCATCATTCACCAACTGAGAAAGCTACTGATGTTATTGAAATAACTACTGATACAGTAAGTGATAATCAAAGTGATAAAAAGAGTCAAAGAGATAGTTCAAGAAATAAAAAGGTCAAAAAAATTAAAAAGAAGCGTCGCAGTATTAGTACTTCTAGCACATCAAGCGATACTAGCAGTGAATCATCGGACGATGTCAGCAGTAAAAAGAAATCTCGTGAAAAGCGGAAAAAGAAAAGCCGCTCAAAGCGACGCTCACCTAGTCAGTCGGAGTTGATTAAAAAACTTAAAAAATATCGTGCTAAATTAACAGAATCATTGGATTTTGACGCATTACATTTTCCATCTTTAACACAACTTGAAGAGAATCCTGAAACTTTACCTATTATCAATGATTGGGAAGTTGACAGTATGGATGCTGTAGAGAAATTCATTACAAATGCGACAAAAGAAATATCTGCAGAAAAATCTGATAAGAAAGTTGAGAAAGCATTATTATATGACAGTAAAACTGATATGTATATTGCTGTTGAAAAGAACAAAACTTCGCGAGAAAATAAAAAGAAACAGGTTAATAGAGTTTGCTCATTAAGAATTTGGGAAGATGAGGAGGAAGAAGGTGAACGGGAAGCAAAAATGTTGATGGAAGAAAAAATTAAAATTGAGAATGAATTACAAGTTCCGGATACTCAACCGAAAATTGAAACAATTACATCACCTACTTCAACAATTATCGAGGAGAAAAAAGAAGAAGAGAAAAAGGTTGATGATATTTCAGAGGACTTGGTTAAAAAAGAAGACGAAGAAGTAAAAACTTCAATAGAAGAAAAATCTTTAGAATGGGTAGAAAATGTTCCAGAGTGTGAAAATAATGCTGTAGAAATTGTACCTGAACAAGTGCCGACGACGACGCGATGGACTGAACCTAGTCCAGTTTTATTAAAAGAAGAAGAAGAAGAAGAGTTGGAAGATGATAATCTTGTGCCTGTAAACTGGGAAGAAGAAGAAATTGATTGGGAAAACCAATCATCATTAATTACTGGTGTTAAATCAGTACAGACATCAAAGAATAAAAAAGAATCTAGTGAGAGTAGTAGTGATAGTAGTGACACTAGTAGTAGCAGCGAAAGTAGTGATAGCGATGCTGAAAATGTTAAAAGAAGTCAACATAATTCTTTGGAAAAATCTAAAAATGTAAGTCCGGCCGTAGAAACTGATGCAATGAAGAAATTACGTATGAATATGTTTGCTGAGTTTGCGACACGTGAGTCTACAGACAAATTTTCTCAACTTTCAGACCAGAAAATCGATTCAAACGTATCACCATTTAAATTAAGTTCTCAACAATTACAATTAGCAAAATCTGAAGACAAGTCGGGTGAATCTGCGGATATCTCAGTACCAATATTCGATGATACTTGTTTTGTTACTCAAACACGTGAGTCAGATACTGTTGTAGAAAAAGGAAAATTCCGTGCAAGTTTCCAAGAAATACGACTTAGATCATATTCAAGATCTCCAGAACAAGATTCAAGACGAAGTTCTTCCCGAATCGACAAATCTAAAACTCGCAGTAGTGAAGACAGAGCAAGTAGTTCAAGCTATCGCAGCAGTAGTCGAGGTTCAGTCAAAGACTCTTCTAGAGATCGCAAAAAAGTTGATGACAAAGACTCAAAAAGATCTTCCCTCAGTGCTGATCAAAAGAAAATCAGTCCTCTCAGTGATCGCGGCTTAAAAGAAAAACGCCATTCTCCACTTTCATGGAATAGAAGTCGCAGTAGAAGCCGTAGTTGGAGCCGGAGTCGTAGTAGGACTCCTTCTAAAAGAGATGACAAGTTATCATGGGACCGTCAAAAACGTATGGGGCGTGTTGATGATAGACGAGAAAGATTTTCAAGGAGTCCAGATCGTCGAGGACGATTGCATAGAAGCAATGAAAGCGAAAGAGGTCGTGAACGTAATCGTAGTCGTGACAGAGATTGGAGTCGTGAAAAAATTACCGAGAAGGCTTATGATCCTATGGAAATTTTAAGAGGTGTTGCTCATGGTGGTGATAAACAACGACAAGCTGCTTTGGAACGACCTCTTGATTCTTTGGATGTTAACATTCCATTTTCAAGTGATTTAAATAAATCTCGCTACAGAAGTAGAAGCCGAAGCCGAAGTAGAAGTAGAAGTAGAGAACGACGGAATCGTGATATCGATTGGGATCGATCTCGTGAATCACCTGACTCATCTCGTAGCAAATCTTTAGACACTCGAAAATCATCACGACTGTCTCCCAGATCAAGAGGTTCTCCGCTGAGATCTGGACGTAGTAGATACTCAAGTCGCTCTCGATCTCGGTCATGGACCAGGTCCAGATCAAGAAGTCGCTCACGTTCAAGATCACGGTCTATACAAAGATTTAGATCGCGATCTCGATCATCTTCAAGATCAAGGTCAAGATTAGGATTGAGAAGTTTAGATCGCGGCCAAAGATCATTAGACAGGTCCCGGCGTTCAAGATCATTTTCTCCAGAACAACGAAAATTAAACACAGTTGGTGGTGGTATGGGTTATCGAAGAAGCCCTAGTAAAGAACAAATTCAACAAATAGAAACAATCATTCATCCGCCGGGAATAAGTTCATTGTCCCATCAAAAACCTCAAAGTATTTCACAAGTTAATGATTCAAATAATATACCAGTGCCTACTCAACAGTTTGAATACTCGTATTACCCAGGAAATAACTTGACTTATCCACCACGTTTAGAGACCACCACTATAACTACACCGACTATGGCAGCTGCGACTATAAATCCACCTGCAGCATCACCAAAACGTCTTTCTCTGGATGAAAGGTTAGAATTGGAATTAGGAATTAAGAAAAGTCAAGAGTCCTTACCACCACCTCTACCAACATCACTGCCACCACCGCCACCGCCACCTCACACTTACCATCTTCCCAAGTATAATCCACCAACCATGCAATATCCACCAACATCGGTAGTGCCAGTTCTTCAACCACGTATTCCAACATCTCTTCATGGTCCATATGCACGCCCACAACAGCCTACAGTGCTCCAAGTCGGCAATGTTCTACAAGTTGTACCAGCTGAATATACTGCTCCAGTTCCTCCTGTCGGAATCAGAAATGATATGCCAACACCACCATCGTCAACTAGTAATAACAATCCAAACCGTTTGGTACGTGTAGGTAATGTCGTGCAAGTTGTACCATCTACGACATTAGATTGGAGTGGACCTGTACCTCCACCAGCACCAATACCGTCAACATCATCATTACCAATGAGCAGCGTACCAATGGCTGTTCCTGTTCCTATGCCAAGTCCTGTTCCAATGCCAATAATTTCAAGTGTACCACCAGTTTCGCATCCAATGATCGTTCCAGCCCCTCCAGTCACCCACATTCAACCGATTTCAAGACCAACGCAAATGGCAGCACTTCCTAAACTTGAACCTCCAAAAGCACCACCGGTTCTACAGCCAATTTACAATTATGAAGCTATCATGGAAGTTAGGAAGAAAGAAAAAGAAGATCGGAAACGATTGCGTGACGAAAAGCGTCGTGAAAAAGAACGTAAAAAATTGGAAAAAATGCATCGTCGTGCTAAACGTGCTCTGGGACAGTCCAGTAGTCATATAACTACCGAATCACCCGTTGAACCTGATACTACTGTCGAAGTTGAAATGGAAGAGGCATCAGTTAGTATACAGCCTGGACATTCAGCTGAAGACGAAGATAATGATGATCAAATCCCTCCGACGCTTGGACAATCAGATGAAAATCCTCCGGAAGACGAAGATGAAGAAGAAGAATATGACGAAGGAGATGTTGAAGAAGACGATGAAGAGGAAGATGAAGAAGAAATAGAACCTGAGCCAGAAATTGAAGATGAATCACGCGTCGTGAATTTAAGTGACCAACAACTTGACATTGATGTACCTAGTGTTAATGAAAATATTGATGAAGACTCAGCTTCTAATGTTAATGTTGATGTTACGGCACCATTGCCTCCGCCACCTAGAAAAGGAATTCTCGTTCCTCCTGGTCTATGGGATGAAAGAATAACAAACGGTGTGTTGGATGATGATTCTAATACTGCTTCCAGTACTGCTGATGTGGTACAAGCTGATGGTGGAGAACCATCAATAGCAAATGTAAGCGAAGAAAAATCAACTGAAGTAGATCCAGAGGAAAAAAAATTACGAGTACCAAGACAACGTAGATCACGCAAATCAGTGCAGTTTGCTGATGGTATTAAACCAGGAGAAGGTACGAGTCCAAGTGGCGGTGAGGGTGACATGCCATCTCCACCACCACCGACTCCCATGTCTTTACATGATCCTCTACATGAACATATCAGAAGATCAAGGTCTCGGAAGAATCGTAAGAAGGCTAAACGTGCCAAACCTTTGAAAATTAAGAAGAAGGTCAAGGTAAATAACTTTTATTATTTTTTATTCATGATTAGAATAAATAAATAGAAATATTGTTTAAAATTTATTTATTTTCAGGTAAAAATAATAAAATTAAAGAAGCCAAAAGTAACACCATTGACATCAATGTTGATGGATGATTCGGACGACATGGATGATCGTTCGCCTCCGCCGCCACCACCAGGATCTCCACCGCCTCCGCATCTATGGCCAAGTTATTTAGCTGCTTACAGCGCAATTTTACGTCCTGTTGAAGGAACATCATCGCCGAATAGCATCCAGGCTCCACCGCCTCCTACTCCATTACCGCTACTAGTTCCTCCTCCTCCACTCAATTGCCCTATCTTACCTTGTAACAAAGCTTAATTTGATTTTTATTATTTTATTGACGTAATGAATATTTAAAAATCTATCGATTATTATATTAAAACGTAAAGATTATTTACAAAAACTTTGTACATATAACTTTTCGTTATAGTTATTGAAACTAGTTCAATATATTACTTTTCTTTTATTATTAATAATCCTCGATGCTAAATATGGTTGTAATATTATTATAGATATAATTATTACTTACCTGTGTATATATTTTAGTATCGACATTATATTTAAGAACAAAAAAAAAGAGTATTTTCACTGATTTTCTTCACGTTTAGTGTAAATAGATTTTCATTCTTTATTTCAGTTAATCTATTTTATAGATATGTTATATTACCAATAGATAAATAAAATATTAACTTCAATTTGATATAACTTTATGGTTAATTTTTTCTCCTTAATTATTAATATTATTATTTTATTTTTTAAATATTAAAAAACAATTCACCTTGAAAATAAATTAAATAAAAATTAATAAGGTCATTAATCATAATATGTTGATATTGAACAGATGTATATTTTAATTAACTAAACATTAAGCAGTAATTTTAATTCTAATGTTAAAAATTTAAAAGATTCAATAAATTCAATTAATAAATATTTATGGACGTCTAATTTTTTAATGAGTTTGATTAACGATTTTTTGTTTAAAAATTAAGTATAAGAAATGTTATTAATGTGTGAAAGAATTCAATATTTCGCGCCATTTAGATCTACGCATAGGTAGAGGAGGTATTTAAAAATGGACTACAACTTCATAGTTGTTTTATTTGGTTTTTTTGGATCAGTTGTTTGATTCATGCGCGACAATAAACCATATGTGTATGTATACATACAATCGGTGATCGAATAAAAAGGTAATCTAAGCTCACGTGGATTTTTATAAATTGTCAGTGTGAATTTAAAAAAATTTAATAATTGTTATGATAAAAAAAAAGAAAGAAATTGAATGGGATTGATGTATAGATTATTGGATTATTTATTTAATAATAATAAACGATGAACTGAAACAAGGCCATATTACACTGTTCAATACATATTATATCAAAAACCAGTTTATTATTCACTCTGAATTCATTGCGTAATGTTCAAAAGACAGATAACAACATTAAAATTATCATACGTAGGATGAAACTCACAGGAAGCGGTCAAAGTACGAAAAAGATTATTACTTTTTTGCACGGTACTCAGTTTTCATTTTTTAATTCTTATACAGGTGCAATTGATTGGTTTTGTAATTATTAATTAAAATAACTGCTCAATAACGAATGAATTAACATTCCATGTCATGATATTACGTTTTTAAATCATTCAAGAAATATATTTAATACTTTGTGAGAGTTGATACAGTAATTATCGAAGATGCCTTCCAGACTGAGTAAATTTGCTATTAACACAAATGGTTGTAAAGATTTTACACATCCTTGGACGGATTCATGTATGTCAGCACAAGTTGGACTTGGGCTTCATGCACTCCAAGAATCCCTTAAAATATATTCAACTGTTTACTTGGTATGTTACTTTTTTACTATAAAATTAAATTTTCTGAAACTTGTTTTTTATTTTATTTTATGATACTGAAATCAGCAGACGTTTAAAAATTTTTTTCATTAATTAAATTAGAATTATAAAAATATTTTTAAAAAATTGCACTTATAGTTTTTCAAATCTTCTACATGTAAAATTTTTATTTATATTTTTTTAAACAAGTTTTTTAATAAGAAAAATCCTAAAAATTGTCAGATTCCTGCTACTTTCTTTTTCATTTTATTTTCTTTATTTTTTTGTCAATGTCAAAATTGATTTATCAACTATCTGAAATCAATATCAAATTTATAATTTTTACATAATAAGAAAAAATTTACATGCAATATAAAGTATCTAATATTTTAAAATATTAATATTATTCAAATTCAATTATAGGGAGCATTATTAATGAGAGGAAAAGTACCTTCAAAAAAAGATGTATTAAAAGCGATACTTGGTATTTTACAATCAACTGCATTTTTATCTTGGAGCGCTTATACATATCCAATATTTATCTGTACTTTCAGGTACATTACTATATATTTTATTAAACATATATATTATTTAACTTAATGATTAATTTTACAGAAAGCTATTAGGAAATTTCAATATTATAACAGTATCTTTTCTTCCATCCTTTCTTTCGAGTCTAGCTGCGATAGTTATTGAAAGGCCGTCAAGAAGAACACTTTTGTGTTTGTATGTCGCCAATATCGTATGTATCCGTTAATAAGACGTAACAAAAATAACTAAATAATTAACGGTGTCTTAAGTAGTTTTTTTGTAATAGGCAACAGAGACAGCTTTTCGGATGGCTGAATGGCGAGGCATTGTTAAGCCAATACCGTACGGAAATGTTTATATATTTGCAGCTAGTATGGCCACGCTGATATATTTTTATCGGAGCAAAAGTTTAAAGACAGATTCGATATTTAAATTACTACGAATTGTTGTTAGTCCTTATGATGATCCTGAATATGCAAAGCACCGAGTTTTGATATCTGAGCCATCAACTAGCAAAAATATAAATAGTCAAATGAAAAATTCAGTTGATAGAAGTAAAAAAAAGTCTTCTTACAATTTTATACAAAAATCAATACGAGCTTATCAGAATTTTATAAACTGGATTAAAAATACTGCTAGACACAATTCGTGTCCCCATCCCTACAGTTGTTTGCATTTTATTCTAGGAGGTAGTTTTAAAATGTTTAGTTTTGGATTATCTATTCAACTAGGATTGAATTTGATATTTAAGTTTAGAAAATTTATAACAAAGCCTAGTTTGTTAAAAGAAGAGTTTCTTAAGAAAAGTACTTTTAATTTGGCACTATTTGTTGGAGGATTTTCTGGAATTTATCGGGTAATTTTTTTTAACTAACATAATAATTAAAAAAGTGTATGAAATTAATTTATTTATTTTTCCAACAGTTAGTATCATGTTTATTGAGAAATTTAAGTAATAAAAATTCGAAATTTCACGCTATACCTGCAAGTTTATTAGCAAGTGTATCATTTGCGATGTATCCTAGTAATACAATAGCGTTGTACGTTATGTGGAAATCTTTGCAGGTATGTAAAAATATACTGTAGCACTTTTTATTTTTGCGTTCATTACTTATTATATTTTTAATTTCAGCTTCTGTGGAACAGCGGAGTCGAAGATGGAATATTACCAGAAGTAAAGTGGTTTAATATTTTCTTCTATTGCTTCTGTACAGCTATACTTTTTCACGTGGCAATTATTGAACCACAAAATTTACGTGGATCTTATTGGAAATTTTTGTGCTCTATATCTGGCGGAAGGTAGCAATATAAATTATTTATTTTTGTTTTAAAACTCAACTAATTAAAATAAATTCATTGTTATAGAGTGGCTGCGATGTCACGTACACCTCTCGATCAATTTGGATTGGAAACTTCTAAACATCTCCAAGAAGTCATGAAAAAAACTAATACCACAGATTACTTTCCATACTCATACTAGGATATACATTATTTAAATTTAATCTAGTATTGTTTTTTTGAATTAATTAATAATATCTATCATCATGAAAAGCGTTAAGTGATCTCGTAAAAAAATACAGAAGAAAAAAAATTAAAACATTATTGGTGTTCACCGGGTAATTATAATTAAAAACAATTTGATAGCCTCAACAATATATTAGGGTATAAATTTTTATAGTAAATATATGAGGGTCCAACTCAATCTTATATTTGAAGATTGAAACCAAAGAATTGAAGTCAAGATATAAATATTAGGAAATGCATTTTAAAATTGAAAAATTTGTTCACTACAAAAAAATTGTTATGATATTTAAAAAATAGAACTTACCTTATATACATACTAATGTTCACAACGAATAACCGTCCAATCTACGTTAAATAAATTAATGAATAAAATAATTATATTCATTAAATTAAAATGTTTTTTAAACTTATAGACGAAAATATAATAAAAATATCTATTAATAAAAATATTAAATTTAATTTGTGGTGCGTATAGAACAATATTGTGATAGTTAATATTTTTTATACCATTAGCTAATCTTTAGTAAAAACGTATTACAGTATTTAGTTTAGAAATATTTCTTGGGTGCAATTATTAGTTTATAATTATTAAAATAAAAACAAATATATATTATAAATGTTTAAAAATTTTGTATTAAATTATTAAAATATTTTTTTATTTTTTATTTAAAAAAAATTTAATTATTATTTTTTGTTTTTACAATTTCAATAGCTTTATTTATCATATCATCTGCGTCATTATTCTTACGTTTACGTTTCACTCGTTGTTTCTTCTTTAGTAAAACTGTATCCCAATCAATCTGACTGCATGACATTATCGTTTTACTGTCAATTATTCCAGGAATAATATCAGACTCTCTTGAAGGATAGAGTAATTTTGGAGTAACATCTTTAGATTCAATTCTTTCTAAATTGTCAATTTGCCATGGTAGAATACCAAAATCACTGCTTTTCCAATTATACTTATCTGAAGCTAATTCCCAATTTGTATTACGAATTTTCATGTCAGCTAAATCTATCTTCTCACAAGTTACATTATTTTTACTGCTGTGGCCAATATGGTTAAATTCATTCCCAGTAATTTTCTTAACATCTTCAATCGTGTAAATTTTATTAAAATTATGCTGAGAATTTCTATCATTGTCAATATTATTTTTATCAACGTCAGTATTGGTATGAATACGAATTACAGATAGTAATTGAGTCTTTTTCTCAGCATCAATACGTGGTTCAACCAAGTCTAAAATTGGTTCAATAAATTTAATAGTAAATTCATTGGCATTAATTACCAAATCAGAAGCAAAATTAATATTGATAAACATCGGTGGAATATCAGACATAAAGTTCAACCACAAAGCATGCTCCAATTCTGGATGTGACTTATTGAGTTCTTCTTTTAATTTCATTTCCAACAATTTTGGATTAACTTTTTTATTATTCTTCAACATGGAATGCTCAAATATTTGTATCTTATCTTGAGCTATTTTTATTTTAATCAATCCTTGAGCAATAGCATTGATCCACAACGCTGCACACAATCTCCTATGGTTATCAACTGATGAATTTGTAAAGTCAATTAATTTCAATGTCAAAGCTTCAAGCATTTTTCTTTCATGTAGCATAGCAATAAAGGGTTGCCAAAGTTTTATCATCACCTCTGGTAAACATGAATAGTCAGTAGTTTCGGTGGATTCAGATTTGCTAATAAGCAAGTTAAGAAAATCAGACGTTGGTAAAAAAGCCTCATTTTTGAATAAAATATTCAACACGACTTGTGTTTTGTCATATGAAGTTTTATAACGGCTGAGAATTGTGAAAATATCAGTCAATAAATATAAACGTGCTATGGATAAAGGATAATCGCTATCACTATTATCTTTTTTCTCATTTAAATTATTCCGTGATTTTTTGGAGTAATTTTTTAAATCATTCAATGTATCTCGAAGATGTTCATCAGGCAAATCCGACACCGAATGATAATCTACTGCCATATAGAGACCGACTGCAATCCACAACTCAATAAGATCAACAAGTACTCGAGCTTCTGCTGTTTCTTCACTGTCAGGAATCTCAAAATCTCTGGAACATTGCTGGTCAATACTTTTTTTCCCTTGAGCTGTCCAGTATTCATCGTGAACCCAACTTAATAACACGTTAGCTGCTGTCCTCAGTAACTCTATTGACGCAAGCTCATGACCGTGAGCAGCATTATGTCGTAAATGAACAATCCACTTGGGAATGTTTAATTGTCTTGCAATTTTAAACAACGAAGTGTGTCTTGTATTGCCAATATTAGCAATGTGATTTAAAAATTTCATTATTGTCGTCGAGTACAACAAACACAAGTCATTTTCATAAGACAGTGGCAATTCTCCATTGTTTATTTTGGGACTCCAATCTCTGTCTCGAAGACACACTTGCATTAATGACAGCGTGCAATCTACTCCTACGGGCAGCTTTGGCATTCTAACATATTAAATAATTTTTTATTACTATATGTTTATTATTATTTTATTTAATTTTAATTCTTAAAATAACTTACCGAGCTTTCCATACAAGTAAGGTCTCATAACCTTTTGTCTGTGCCTGGGTATCGTTCGAGTAAATTTGTTTGTAAACTTGATGCCATTCCGCACTAAAATTATAAAATACAGTAATTAAAAAATTTTTATAATTACATTTTTATTAAAATATTTTTTTAACTTACAGAGAAAACCATGGTACAAGTTTTAAATTTTCATTTTTAGCTAAAAGAGCCATAGTACACGTGTTTACAATAAATGACAACCACCACAACTAAACTTTCTATTTATCTTTCTCTCTCTCTCTCTTTTACTCTACAGTTAAAATTCACCGGAAGTTATATATTTTCGCACTCCATTACTATTGTTGTCATCTGTAAGTTTATAAAAATTCTCAGCGACAGTATATATTTTTTTGAATTGAAATAATTATCATGGCTAATAAAATTAAAGCGGTATTTATAGATTTAAGTGGTACAATCCACATTGACAATAACATTATTCCCGGTGCTATTGAAGCGTTAAAAAAGTAAGTTAATAACATAATAAAAAAAACTTCAGCTATTATTTTTATGTTTCAAAATACGCATGAACGGATATTTATATTTAATTTAAATTTTATTTAAAGGTTGAGAAGTACTAATGCAAAAATTAAGTTTGTTACAAATACAACAAAAGAATCAAAATCATCTTTACATAATCGTTTAATTAATCTGGGTTTTGATATAAAGAAAGATGAAATATTCAGCTCCCTCGCTGCTGCAAGAGAACTTGTTATTGCCAAAAGACTAAACCCATTTTTAATAATTGACCTAGCGGCAATGGAAGATTTTGAAGATTTAATTAAAACTAATGAAGAATTTAATGCCGTAGTGGTTGGACTAGCGCCGGATAAATTTAACTATGAAAAATTAAACGAAGCTTTTCGGTAAATTTTTATTCTTAAGTACTTATAAAAAAATATTAGAATTTATTGATAATTTAATGATATTATAGACTATTAATGAAAGGAGCTTCTTTAATTGCAATTCATGAGGGCCGCTATTATAAACGCCCAGATGGTTTAGCTCTTGGGCCTGGTGGATTTATTAAGCTGCTTGAATACTCAGCTAATGTCAAAGCAGAAGTAGTTGGCAAACCGACAGAAAAATTTTTCACAACTGCTTTAGATGGAATTAGTCCAAGCGAAGCAGTAATGATTGGTGATGTTAGTTGATTTTATTTTCTACCAGTTTAATATCATGTTAGATTCTATAATCAAATAAAAAATTCTTTAGGATGTCAGAGATGACGTAGGTGGAGCACAAGCTGTTGGAATTCGAGGTATCCTTGTAAAAACTGGAAAATATCGTCCTGACGATGAAAAATTAATAACACCACCACCAACAAAAGTTGTTTCATCGTTTGTTCAAGCTGTCGACGAAATTATGAATAATATGAGTTAGAAGACTATTTAAGATCAATTTAATGTAATTATAACTATCTAAGTCAAGTATTGAAGATATTTACTTAATAAATTAAATATTTTATTTAAATGTTAATAGGTCGAACATTATTTTACAATAATAGGTCATTTTACGATAGTGTTATTACATACTTATTTTAATTATTACTTACATATAGACTGACAACTGACTTTAAACTTGTCAATCAAATTCAATGATTATTGATCATAAGAATAATTTGCTTCAACGAATTAATCGGTTTTTTTTACTAAGTACTTGGGAATTAAATAATAATGAATATGTATGAATTTGATGTTTAAAATGAATTAATTTTTTTATAGTTCAAGTTGAATAGAAAAGTAATTTAATTTTACCCACATTAATTTATTAAAATAATAATTCATTTTTATTAAAACACTTATATTTTACGTATGCATTATTAATTTATTTATTAATGATTGCTTAGTTATTTTATAGTTGACAAAAAATATAATTACTGTATTACTATACTAATGCCTTTAGTTTTTTTTTTATCTAGTTTATTATAGTTATTAAAAAAATTTTTGGCACCTTCCTAATAAGTTTTATTAAAGCCGAAATGATAAATTTTATACATACGCAAATAATATAAAGAGTATAAGAAACTATAGCATGTAAAAAGAATTTAGGAATTAATTGTTTTATTTTAATTTATAACAAAGCTGGTATTTTATATTTTTTTTTTAATTTATTAGAGTAGAAAAAAATAATAAAATGAAAAAATAAGATAGAATATTTAAAATTTATTTATACAGCTTTGAAATAGTTTTATATCTATAATAACTGCACACATTTCTAACAATTAAATAATTGTCATACGGTTGGTATTTACTTATTTATACATTTTGATTTATTAATGAAGTTTTAAGTTAATCCCTTGTACTGGGGTTATAAATAAAAATGATTTTGATCGATAATAATCCAATAATCGTTAAGTGAATACATGACAACGCATTATTATATGAGTGGATTACAAGACGACAGATATATTTGAAGGGATTTTTACTTTTTATGTATATACATTTTCATTTATTTGTAATTATAATTAATATTAGATGGATGAACATGATGTATAAAGTTAGTGTAATTAATATTTAAATAGTACACCAAAATATTTAATTAACGGCAAATCGATATTCCTACTTAAAGCAATTTTTTTTTTATAACAAAGTCATTACCATTAAAATAAGATTTTAGGCCAAGTGTAAGTTGATAATAAATTACACTTAAGAATATCAAAATTAATTTATATATTATCGCATATTTTTTTACCTAAGGAAAAATTATTTTTCGAAAAGTAACCAAGTAATATAGAATAAAATTAATAAGAGGAATAAGTTTAACATAAGTGCATAAGATTAGACAACAACCAAAATTATTTTCAACTAAATTTTAAAATCAAGAGTTATAAAGAAATTCAATAAATATACATATACAATCAATTGATGTATCTACAAATTAAAACTCTTGATTATTTTTATGAACAGTATGCTGTCGTGACATATTTACTGATGTCCTCTTTACATAGGAAGACAAAGAATGAACTAATTAAAATAAAAATAGTTATCATCGACGTACGAATGATTTTTTTATAGGTATGAAATGAGTCGGTAAAACATCTTTATTTATAAATATATACGATGAAATTTGGCGATGGGAATATTATTACTATGCCATAATCAAATATCATTTCTAATATTCATACATTTACACTAAATGCATTTTTTATTTTATTATTCTCTTATCTTTTATCTTGTAGCCTCATCAAAACATTCATGAAAAATAAATCAATACTCTGTGAATTAAACCCGTTTCACCGACTCTTGTTACTTTTCATTTTATTAATTATATGTTATAATTCAATCCACATTTTACAATCATTCTTAATGGTGTTTTTTTTTTTTTTTTTTTTTTTGGCAACGTAGCATTGAGGCGCAATAAAATTGAATTTTTATCAATAACAGTTTTTCGTGAGGACGATTTTATTTAGCCGCGGCACAAAACCAGGCACATTTGAGAGGTCCATTACTTGTTAATCGAAACCCTAACTATTTAACAGGTCGATAGTAAAGTGTCAAATCCGCTGAGTTCTTCCAAATAAAGTGTTTTACCTAAAATAATTTTTATTTTATAACATTAGTAACAATAACTTTAAAATAATAATAAATTAATATTTAATCAATTAATAATTCTTACTGTTCTTAAATCCATTGAAGGGTCTAATACTTGATCATTACAAAGAAGTTCAACTTTTTCCTCAGCTAGAGATGAATTATCAGCATTTGAGTCCGTATTAGCACGATCACCTGCTGGTGACCCACTTGACACTGTATTTCCACCACCAGCTACTGATCCCGAGTCACTTCCAGCACCCAAAACTTTGTCATATACATGCTCGATAACTTTACGAACTTGAATAAAATCATTAGCAATCAATCGATCTCTGAAAATTAAAACAATCGAGTAAGCATTATAATTATTTAATTTGTGATGATTATAATAATAATAAAAAAATAAAAGCATACTTTTTAAAATTTTTAAAACCTGATGATGGGTGTGGCGATAAATGGAATGGAATTTTTATAAATTTCGGTAGATTTTTATCAACAACAATATCCACAACCCACGAAGGTACTGTTTCGTTTAAAAGAGCTCGTTCAGTTTCACCAGCTGCGTCTCGTACTAAAAGTCTGTATAGCGTTTTTCCACCAACTTCACTATAAAAATAAATTAAACAAACGATTAAAAAAAACTTTTAATAATTAATTAAATTACATTATTAATAAAACAATAATCATCTATATTTACCTGAATATAACTGGTGTGTGACCAGGTACTGGGAAATAAAGATTTCCATCTCTGACATGTGCTTGACCACTTCCATCATTACTATTACCTTCATTTTCATCGTCAGCATGCATTGGTTTCCACCACTGTTCAAGCAACGCTTGCAATAATAAATTACCGTAGTTAACTTTTTGATCAACATTATCATTATCAGTAATCCCAGTATCTCTTGCGGAAACCCATGCCGAGAAGCAGTCGTTTTCATCTTGTCCTAGATGAATAGTCAGCATACCAGTTTTAAGATCTACATTAAACCAACTTGGAATATAAACCATTTTATTTCTTTTTTTAACTTCTTGATCGAAATCAACGCGTCCAAGATCTTCTACTTTACAGGCTTTAAGTACATCATAAAGCGCGATATTTTCTTCAGTGTCTTTAGTAAGAACGTAACGTCTATCATTTAAAATAACGTGATGCCTGATTGCTGGACCACCGAATATTTTTTGAGCAGGCTCTGTATGTTTAGGTACCATTCCACTATTACCACTACCCGCTGTTTCAACACTATAATCACCACATTGCCAATCTCTTTGATTGATACACCAATTATTAATTGTCGATTCACTAGTAGCTACCCAAATACTCGATTGATCTGGTGTCATTGCCATTTTTAATATCGGCGCACTCTCATTACAAATCACAGTATATCTTTCTGGATTCCTTAATTCTGTCATAATAACCCTTTTATCACGTCCACCCGATATTACATGACTAAATGTGTCTGTTGCCAAAAGCGCCCAAACACCCTCAGTGTGTACTCTGAATGTTTGTATACACAATTGTTGAGCAAGGGACCATAATTTTATCGTACCGTCAGAACTTGCTGATAAACACTGAGTGCCATCACGATTTAATACTAATGCTTTAATATTATCCGCGTGACCACGTAATTTCATTAATTTATTACAAGTTCTTGGATCCCATACTCGCAATACTTTTTCAGTACTGCCACTGACTATTACTGTACCTGGAGGATTCATCGCCAAACTGTAAATTGAGTCCTTATTGCCAGCTAAAGATGATGCTGTAGAAAAATAATTTTTTGTTTATATACCAATGTTCGCAATTTAATAATTATAAAAAAATACATACTTGTTACTGTATTATTACTCGCTGTTAAAGCTGTCAGTGTATTAACATCCCATAAGAAAATTTGTCTATCTAGTCCAGCACTCGCCACTTGTTCTCTGTCTTTGGCATACGCAAGTGCCTTTACATAATCTTTATGAGTTCTCAATGTTGACATGCAAAAACCTTTGTGAGCATTCCAAACTTTTACTGTAGTGTCTGAGCTTGCCGAAATTACTAAAACATAAGACATTATATTAAAATTTATATTAATATTGATGTCAATAGGAACATAAAAATATAATTACAATTTTTTCCTCCACAGCATAATACAATATCATTAACCCAGTCCGTATGATGTTCCATCGACTGAATAAAAGGTTCGTTCATGTTTTTACAGTTCCATATCCTAATAATACTATCTCTACCGGCAGAATAAAGCCTGTGTAGTGCTGGGTCATATTGAAGAGAATTAACACCCGCTCTGTGTTTTTTTTCTACCTCATCACGAATAACCATTGACACCTGAAAATAAAAAATTAGTTATCATTATTATCAATGTAATAGAGTTACTTGTATGAAACTATGATAGAGTAATAATATAAATATATTTATTCGTTTGATATAAATGCAAACATGAAAATAAAATACATAAATGATAAATACCTGAACTTTTTTCCGAGCATTTTGCCCACCTGTCTTGTGAGCAGCCATTGTCCTGAAGTACACTTATTGCTTAAAATGCATATATCACTATCAGTGAACACTGACAACTAAAAAATGCAATGCAAGGTAAGGCTATACAATGTGTTTTTTAATTTTTAACATAACGAAGTTGCGTCCAAGTCTCATGGCAGCTCAGCAAATACAAATGACTATCAACTATTGTACTTTGATTTTTTTCCTTATTTTCTCCGGCAATTTATCTTTGTAAAGTGTCGTACTGCTAATGACAATCTCTCCACTAGTGTTTCACTTTTTTTTTCTCAATGCTTTTATTTTTGCAGATGTGTATCGGATTTGCAACAAAAAGCCGAAACTATCCAGCCTAAATGACGGTACCGTGTGTAGTAGTTGTACTATCAAATTTATCCGTGATAAGATCTACGACTGCGCTCGCTCACACACCAAGTCATTCACATTATTTATTTTACTACTCCAAATTTATTTTATAATCCCAAAATAATTATCTTATGTACCATGAGATCATCAAAGTACAAGAACATACATACAAACACATGTAGGTACTGGTATTATTAGTAATTTATTTTATCCGGCGCTATTGTTTGATCAGAATTTTTATTAATATTGGTTGTTTTCAGTTTGTTAGTGCACTTAGAAAGCTAAATCGCACACACTAACAACTAACAATGATAACAGTGGGAGATTTTTATATGTAGTTCCTTTTATTTACTGTTCCATATTATGAGGTATTTTATTATTACCTATAGTAAGATTTTTTTGTTTAAAGTATGTACATTCAACACTATGAATATTGCTCTGACGCTGATGTGTGGTGGCAACAATTGGTGACTATCCACCACCACAAAAAGGAACGATAACGACAGCGGCGGCGGCAAAGGGGGAAAAAGGAAATGCTTGATTGTCGAGAAACATCTGTCATGAAGTGGGGCTACGTTCATTTCGTTCTTGAAAACTGTGATCAAACCATCATGGCGATGGGACTGAACTAACTTGCTTGAATTTTTTTTTATATAAATTTTTAATTAAAAATAACATTAAATAAATCATCGCCAATGCGCAAACATTTAGATTCTATTCGATAACATAATTATTGATAACGTTACAATCCAACGATTACTATTTAAATATTATTTATTATCAGTGTACTTGGAAGCAATTGTTCTATTTATTGGGTGTAAATTATTGGAGTACTGTATAGGCTATATTCCAACGTCGCGGTTGAGTGTTGTACAATTTTCTCTAACCTAAATGTAAGTGGGCTTAATTAATTCGTTTATTGGAGTGATTCATTTTTTCACCAACTGTTTCGACATTTCTTAAAATTTTTCCAACAATTTAAATGCTATTTTTTATTAAATTATTCAAATTAAAATAATCCCGGTATATAAATACTTTGACGTTAAATTTATGAGCTTTTTTTTTATAAATAATTTATTTTTTATTTTTAAATATCATTGTCAATTGAAAACTGGTTTTTAAACTATTGTTTAATCGGTTTTAATGTAAATAATTAAAAGGCAATATTTTTAAATATATGAATGATAAATAGATTTAATTAAATCATTATTGATTCTATTTTTATTCATTTTAGAAAGAGTACTATGAGTTCAGGTAGGCCGATCAAGTGTGTCGTGGTTGGAGATGGGACAGTTGGAAAAACCTGTATGTTGATATCTTATACAACAGATAGTTTTCCTGGTGAATATGTGCCTACTGTGTAAGTAACAATCATTGGCCATTTACAATATCAATAATTATCTTTAGTTTTTTATCTACATTAAAAAAAAAAAATAATGCTAATAACTGTAAGTACAACTTTGATATAAATAGATATAGTAAACTTCTTTTTGTGTCTCATAATTCTTCTTAAGAACAGTAAACTAGGGTGGCTAATAATAGTTCTACAGACTAAGAACATCTTACTACTCACAGGAAATTGTTTTTTTCAATATCCCTTTTTTATTTTTTTTAATAAATAGTAATTTTGTTACAGTATTACTGACACTTGAATCCTATTCATTCTAATATAATAATTTATATTAAAGTAGACTCAGATTGTATAAGTATATTAAAAATTTACGATAATATTTTTATCATAATGTATTGTTTAATTGTTTCAGATTTGATAATTACTCAGCACCAATGGTAGTCGATGGAATTCCTATCAGCTTAGGTCTGTGGGATACTGCTGGACAAGAAGATTACGATAGATTAAGACCATTGTCATATCCACAAACAGACGTATTTTTAATTTGTTTCTCGGTAACAAGTCCATCGTCATTTGAAAATGTTACTAGCAAGTGGTATCCGGAAATAAAGCACCACTGTCCTGATGCACCTATGATCCTTGTTGGTACAAAGATTGATTTACGTGATGACCGTGAAACGTTGACTTTACTTGCTGAACAAGGATTAAGTGCCATCAAGCGTGAACAAGGACAAAAATTAGCTAATAAGGTAGAAAATTAATTCTTACTGTTATTGTAAGCTTATTACATCACTAAATATAACCATATATATATATATATATATATATATATATATATATATCATCAATGTATAATGTTTAGATACGAGCAGTCAAGTACATGGAGTGTTCAGCGTTGACGCAAAGGGGTTTAAAACAAGTTTTTGATGAAGCAATACGTGCCGTACTGCGACCTGAACCTCAAAAACGTCGTCAGAGAAGATGTACCCTACTGTAAGGTACACAAGGAGTAAGCACACAAAAAACAAGTTAGCATATTTTATATCAAAAAGAGAACGATGGTATTAAAAATTTTCAATTATTTGATCGATATTAGAAACAACAAAGAATAATTATACAATTTTTTTAAGAGCTTAACGCATTATTTAATTTGAATTAAATTCGGCAGCTATTTCTAATTGATTCATCTTAGTTTAATAAACAGTTGATAATTCAATATTATTAATATTTTATAAAAATGATATTAATATACGATTTTAAATCGTTCAGGTATATATCTTATTAATTTAGTTTAGGCATTAAAGCACATAGAACTGGATAAAAGTTTATTATAGTCAATTTTTTACTATACTTTACACAATGATATTCAGAATCTCGCGTTATTTATTTAATGAACTATTAAATATGAGTTTCGTATACAACGAAACTAATATATTAAATATATTTATACGACGCTTGAAATCGATTGATAGTTCACTAGAATTTGTTTGATATGTTACTTTTTTTTCAATGCGACCATAAGTTGAAGTTTTTTATATATACAGACGACGAACTCAAATCTTATCCTTATTACTAGGTGCCATAACAATGAAGAAAAAAAAATCAAACATTAAATGTCTTGAATTGGTATTCAACGATATTATTTATTACTTACATATAAAGTGAATTGAAAGAGAAAATTCTACTTAGAACATTGATTTTGTATAAAAAAAAAAACACAAAAAGAAAAAAAAAGACTGTATTTGGATGAGCATAACTGCCATGTAATGTATATTAGAAAATCATACAAATCAAATGACTACTACAACGTAAATAATTCTTGTCAATAAGATATCTTGACACTTCTCAAACCATTTAAAATTTTATATTATTAATTATTACTTAAGCACCATAAAAAAATACCTCGAACAATTTGAGATTACGACTATTATAAATAACTAACTTTATAGATATTAATTTCAAAATATTATGTCTTGAGACAATCTCTCGTTGGGTTTTGCATCTAAGATTTAACTAAAACAACGATTAAATTCTAAATTATAAGTAAATTATTTGTATTTTTTCAACAGTACTAATAATTTACGTTTAGATACAACGATTTGGAGAACATTTTCGTTTAATAGTTAATCTTATTTAATAATCTTTCAATGGTCTTTGTTAGAACCCGAGCTCAGACATTATATTATTGTTACAAAAAAACATAAAAATGAAAAAAAGAAAAAACAATAACTTAAATACAAAGTGTATTGACGAAGAAAGCTCGAGATAGTTTTTCAGGTACCTTATAATTAATAGTAATCTAATACACCTGTAATGCGGACATACTATTTTTTATATTTAAAACAAAAAAATAGAAGTAAATCAAGTGAAAAAACTTATAGAAGCAAACATTAAAAAGACTACTGTGTCCTAAATGTTTGTCTTGATCAAATATGAAATAAAATCTAAAATGCTGCTTATGTATAAACATAAAATCAAATTAAAAATCGAAAATTTCATTATAAAGATGAAAAAAAGAGTTAAAAAAAATTAAATAACAAAAATAATATTATAAAGACAACTCATTAAGGCACAATGATGCTTTCTAAATGTATATAATGTAGCATAGAAAATGTGTATACTGAATTCCAATATGTTTAATCAATATTTCATCGGCTGTTACTAATGTTTCAATTGAAAAATAACATTTCAGAAAATTAATTACTACCAACTTTTAAATTATAACAAAAAAAAACATGCTATTGGAATTTTGGCTTTTGAAGCCACTTACATAATTTTTTCTCTTTAAATTATAATTAATTTTAATTCCCATATTGATAGTAAGCAATGAGTTAGTTATTCAAAGTGTGGATATCTCTTTTATACCAGTGTCTATTAAATAGCATTTGAACATTAATTGATAGATAATATCAGCCATTAAAAATCGAATTTTGGTGCTCTTCCCAAAACCTTTAGAATTATATGAAATAGTGCCGAAGAGATATAAATCTAAAATAAATAAATTAGATCAAATAGTTATAAAAATAGAGATTTATCGAGTCATCTATTTAAAATTTCTCATAAGCCATATATGACTGATTAAAATCAAGCTATTGACACACATCACTTAACACTTAATTGTGTATCATCATTATTATTTTTTTTATAAGTAAAAGTAGTGCATTTATTCACAGATGTTAATTTGTATTTTACAAGTATAGAATAAGATATATATATAAATGTAAAATTAACTTTGATTTTTAATTGAATTATTAGCAGTCATCGGGTTTTTAATTTTAATTCAGAGTTTTATAAAATTTTGAAGTATAATTTGTAATTATAACAAAAAATGAATTATAAATTAATAATTAATATTAGTAGTTATTGCTGCCATAAGAATCGAAATTTAATACGGGTCATTGGAGTAGCCATGAACAATTTGTGTGTAAAAATAGAGAACAAAAACAACAACAGCAAAAAAATGTATTCTGAATTTTAAAAACAAAAACGCTGTAAACCAAAGCTTACTCGTTATTACACGTTATTTTTATTATTTGTATTATTGTAATGTTATAAGTAATACCCCAGTATAAAAGTGAATTGTGATTCATTCTAGTCACGATAGTCACTGCTCCTCATTTTTGTTTTTATTTCTTATTATTTTTCTTTTTTTTTTTTAAATTATTATTTAAATTTTGAGTTTATTCATTTTGAAATTTTATTTGAATTAAATGGCTGCATTTTCATAATCTGTGACCATTCTGATGATACTGACTCAAAAATAAACATACACGTACTGCGAAAAAATATGTATTATTATCAATATAAATATATTATTGATGATAATATGGCGGCACAAACAAAACAAAAAAATGTTTACCTAGTGTTGTATAAATTTTAGACAGTCGTTTAATGGTCAGTTTCTTTTTTTGTATATTATTAAGACTTTGTAATACTTTATTATAATGTAATACAATTATCATTGTGTATTTTATATATAATTCAGGCAATATTCAAGCGCTCTTTTTTATAATAAATAATTTTTTTTTATAACGAATTTTAGTATAAATATTGAATGTGAAACTCTGTTGTGCATTAAAGAGACAATGGTTATATTACTGAAAGCGCTATCACGCTTAATACTTGTATTTAATATATATATAAAAAAGAAAATTGTCAGAGGCCTCAGAGTTGATTTGAGTTGTCATATTTTCCTAGCAAATAAAATCTAAACAGAAAAAATGATTTATTATTTTTAATTACCAGTTAACTAGCGATAATTTCAACTTCCTAATTATACATTATTTGGATTTTTATGACCTTAAAAAAAAAATTGTCACACATTCTTAATTAATTTTTATACCTTACATTTTATTTATAAATCCTTGAATTATTACATACATATTTTTCATTATTTATTTATTCATATTATTTTTTTACTTTGTCACTAGAATACTTACTTGGCGGCATCCCACGGCCACTAGCTGCTATCGAGCGATATACCTATGTAATCTTAAAGATAATTGACCTTGACAACATCAAACCACGTGTTTATAATATATTTTTGTTTATCTCATTCATTGGTACGATGACACTAAAAAAAATAAAAATCTTAAACCGTACAATAGTGATGATAAAAAAATATATTTTGGCTTTCAAGCGCGGCGATAAAAACAAAAAATAAAAAGCTGTCATTTATTATGTAAATAATTAGCAACAATTTATAAATAATGATTATAAAAATATTACGTAATTCAACAAGTTGGTAACACTGTATACCTCTTGATGGATTCTTTTTTATGCCATCGCCGACAAGGATGACTGCTCAGCAGTAAGATTGAGGGTCTTTTCATGATCCATGATTTGCTATTGTTTCAAGAGCTGGAAAAGATAATGGCAACAACTATTATCTTTTTCTTTAAATGCGGCTTTTTTATTTTGACAATTACTCGACCTTTTTTTTTCATCTGTTGAAGTCGCTCCGGTAATTAGCGTTTGCCTAGCTATATTACAAAGTAGTTCTTCCATTTATCGACTTATTACTCCAAATCATTCTTCGTTACATAATATATAATTATTAAAATAATCCTTTTTCAATAGAAAATCAACAACAAAGCCATACCCTAAAAAAGTAAAAAATTTTGTTATTTTAGAAAGATTTAATTAATAATCACATTCATTAATAACATACTTACCATATTGATTTTTTACTTTCTACAATAATTACAGTAAAATAATCAATTTCGCTTAAATGTACATTTATTAAAATTATCTTTACATATCATACAGTAGAAATTTTCTTCTACCATTTTGTATGCCTGTGTATATATAGATCTACATACGTAAACGGACACTTATGTATATATAAATTACGAAACAGCATAAAAATTAGAGTCAATGGCTGATAGTAATATTTGATGAGTAAAATAAATATATTTCCGTGGCTTTAATACAGCGGAAGTAGAATTAAAAGACTCAGATTATAAAAGTATTAAATTTAACAGCCATTTATTGTAACATTTTCTTTTTTTTTTTTCCTTTTCTAGTAAGTATAAGTATAAACCTCGAGGATGACAATTAAAAGCATAAATATCATTTGAAGCATCGTATTACAAGAGGAAAAGCATGTCTTTTACACGGACATTAGCGTTACTCATAAAGAGCAGACTTGGACGCACGCGTCAACTCTATATAACTACAAGGTCTTCGGATCTATTGACTGTGTCCTAGATTGACATACAGACGTAGAGGCGTTAGTCTTTATTAGGAATAACATCTCAAGACTTATTGGAAATATTTATATACTCATCAACTGTATACATATGTAGATATATTTATAAAATTAATAATTATGAGTTTTATTCGTATGTATGGAGTACACCATGCCAAGGAATAAAAAAACATATTTACTCTTACTCAACAACTATGTAAACCCCTGTGGCTGTTGGTTTTAATTTTTTACGATTACTCATATCTTAATCTGCCGGAAGTACAAACATAAAATATCACCTCTGACTTGTTGCAAAATAAAACCATTAACTAGATCGAATTTCTAATTATTAGAGTCGTTCATTTATTTTCTTCAAATATTATTTTACCTGAAAAATATAGAGCATATTTATATTATATGTAAGAATAATACAGCACAAGAAAGCAGTTGATGCGCACATGCAAGAAGTAACGGAGTAGGAGAGCTCGACCCCAGAGCAGAGCAGTAGTAGCTTCAAAATCAATACGAATCTCTTTGAAAATCATCAAGTGAAGTTAGAAGCCTAGTCTCTTGCAGATGAAACTGAATCACCAGACATCTGAAAATTTTTTTAATTTTTATTACAAATTTATTATAAAAAAAAAAATATATTTTTAAAAAATTTGCTCTTGTTATTTTTTTTTATTTCTAGACCTAGAATTTAAATAAAAATTTTTTCACAATAATTTAAATAAAAATTAACTCCTAAAAATTGAAAGAATTTATTTTCAGTATCATTCTTGCAGATCTAAAGAGAAAGGAGCTGTTCTGCAATTATTTGCAGTTACTATTACCAAAGAAGACAATTTACCTCAATACGAAGAATATAAACAACAAAAAGAGGTTACAAAACCTAGACATCATCGACAGGAACAAAAGTTTGGTTTTCCGTTAGGAGGGGTACACTCAAGGAAGTGTCGAAGTGTGCAGCGGCAAAGTAGCAGCTCGGCTTGGAGAGGGATGTATGCTACGTTTGCGACTTCGAAGTAGGGGAAGTGGTTCACGGATTTTGTGACAGTGCGGAAAGACGGGAGGTAGAACCTAGAGGTCAGAATCAGAATTGGAATTGCAGATGGCGCTTAACTCCGCTACATCGACATCATGGGGCCACCAATCGAGTCATATCATCCGGTCGGAGGGAGAGGCTGTTTTCTGTTTCCTCTACCTCTGTCTTGGCCTCTTGCCTCCTGGTTGACCGGATATTATATCTGTTGTTATTTTTTTCATTTTTAAATCTTCTCTGCTTCAATCTACTTTATTCCATTAGTCATCACCATCATCATCGGTGCTTCGCATGCTCTGCGCTCTTATCTCTATATTTTGGAGTATATTATTTCAATTATTTTACTTCAGTATTTTGCTTTTAATTAAAACAGTTAACGCTTATCTTATTTCTGCACTTTATCAGCAGTGCAGGTAAATATCTTAAGCACACTTACAAGATACTAAAAATAGCGGACATTCGACAATTTTAGTATTTATGAAAAAAAAATCAATTTTAATAGGTAAGAAATAAATGTAAAATTTTTTCTTTACAATCTCTCAAATTTTCACGCAATATTACAATTATTATTATTTTTTTTTAATAAATAATTTTTAGGGTATATTATTAGTGCGCAGACCAAGTTACAAAAAATATTTGGATACAGAAATATTATAAGATAAAAAGAAAACTGAAGAGAAAATCTTGGACATACATCGTCATCGTCATCGTCATCGTGGAGGAGACTTCTTCGTCGCCCCCAAATAGTACACCGCCTGTAGTGGTTCAGAATTACTCCGCTTGCTTCGCTGTATCCACCACCATCGCCACACACCACTCTCTATTCCGATATTATACAAGAGGAGGTGACTGTGCGCCCGTAGCCGTAGCCCGTTCGTCTTTAATACTTTATACTTATACTTATATACCAATATCAACTCTGAACGCTGGTTCTCTACTCTACTCTACTCGTGCAGTTGTCGCAATAGCTGGTTGTATATTACTGCTGCTGCTGCTGCTGCTGCTGCTGCTACTACTACTGTTGTTGCCTATATTTTAATTTTGCTTATATTATTCCCTGCTGACTAGTCTGCACACTTTATTGTGCCGTGTGTGTTGTTTCACAGCAGGCCAGCCCCGGCATTAACAAAAAAATACGTCATCGTGTTGTTATTACTCTTGTATACCTATACTTCAAATATACCTATTGACTACTGGTTACATATTACAGAGTAATAAGCACAGTAGTTGCGACGGACAGCAGTTGTACAGAGAATAGAAGAAGTTAAGGAGCATAATATATACTTAGAAGATTTTTAGTGTGTACGTCGCCATTGCTGCTGGTGTGTGATGACCATCCGGCTGTTGTCGCTCTAGATAAGAAGAAGTGAAACGAGGATAACACACAATTGAGGTTTGATAATTTTATTCTTTAATATCAATATTGTTGTTTTAATTACTGTATCTACGTGTCTCTTTATTTTTAAGATTTATATTTATAATATTATTGAAACCGTGAGTTCCAATGTTATCTGTAATTTTTTTTTCTTTTCACGGCTTTGTAGACCGGAAGTCTGGGGGATTATTCTAGTACTTTGGAAAAGAAATAATTCATCAAAAATTTACCCCTACAATATTGATATTTAATTATCGATTTTATAACTGTTAGTTTATTTCTTTTCTTCTTTGATATTTTAGTGGTAGTTGTAAGATAAGAACTTGTGGGTAAATAGAAAAATTATCACGGAAGTAAAGAAATTCAAAGTCGTCACGCAGATGATGAAGAAATGATTCATAGTTATTTTATCAATCAACTTATTTAATTGTTGAATTCGCTGTTTAAGAAACGATACTTTAAAATTTATTTTTTTTTGTTTTTAAAAAATTGTTTAATATTTATGTGATTTTATATTACCATTTGGAGTGAAAAATAAATCAAGTAAATAAAATTTACAGGAAATATATGCATATATTCAAGTGTATGTATATGTATATATGATTGGAGTATTTTAAAATTAACGAGACAAAATGTCTGAAGCTTCACCTATTCTACGGGCACTGAGGCCAAGGACTCAGCATAAAGTGAGATCAAGTAAAAAACAACAGGAAAATGAAGTGTCAGAAGGAGAAGAAGTGGACGGCGAAACAAGTCAAATAGGTGACGTTTCTGATTTAAGAGCTTTAAATGATTCTAAAGGTGAAGATGATAATGATAATAATAATGAAAATATCAATGAGGATGATTATAATAATAACGACGACGATGACGATGATGATGATTATGATGATGATGAACCTAGACTTACTATCAAGGAAGAACCCGAGGATGATATAACGGATGAAAAAGTTGTTTCCGAAAGCGGTTATGAATGTAAATCATGTGAACCACATATTGAGTTTCCTTCATTGGTTGAATATTTACAGCATTTAAAGGACGAACATCATCAAAAGGTTTACAATTGCATTAATAAAAATAATTATTACTTTAAATTTATTGATTTATCTATAAATAAAAAAAAGAAGATATTAAAAAAAAAAAATATTTTTTCTAGCCCAAGTGCCACGAGTGTCCTCATTGCAATTTCATCTCTCAACATCCAAAGCGATTGGAACGTCATCTTTTATCAATTCACAAGGACATAGAAGGTAATATATTTACTTGTACAACTAATGAGGATAATTGATGGAAAATGATTATATGATTTGTTTAGTTTCTGATCAATCCGGCCTAAGCAGCCATCAAAAAATTTATCCCCTCAAACGACGATTCTTTCGATGTACCAAGTGCTCATACATGACACACGTACGTGCACGTTACACTAAACACGTTAAGTATCATTCTATGCCAATGATCAAGTGTAACGATTGTGACTTTCGTACTCCATACAAAGTAAATATTGAAAAAATAAAAATAAGTTGAATTTTTTTTTATTTTTGTAATTAAAAAAAAAATTGTTTATTTATTTTTTTTTTTTATTATTTTCCAGTGGAATTTAGATCGACATACTCGCAGTCACAATGGAGGCGGAGCATTTCAATGCAGAGCATGTAATTTTACTGCTGAGATACGCCAGAGTTTGACTGTACATGAAACTAATCATCATGAGCCTCCTGTTGGAGTTAACAGTAAAAAAACGAATCCCCTTGATCGTAAACCTCGAAACGGTCCGAAACGTTACAATCAGGTAGTTATATTAAAATTATAAATGATTTTGCGATAAAAAAAAAATAATTTAACGTTGTTATCTTGAAGTTAATTTTTCATTGCCTAGGTTGGCGCAAGTGATTTCAGAGAAAACCCATCAAAATCTCCAGCAGCCGATATTATAGAAAATTTACTAGAAGAAACTCCAAATCCAGTTACAGCTGACGCGGAGTGTATAGCTCTTAAATGTGATGAGAAAGGCTGCCAGTTTATTACTGCGTGGGATTCTGAAATGCAGCGGCACCTGATCGAGGCACATGGACCATCACAATTACCAAATAAAGCCCGAAAACCATTGCCAATGCTCATTCCACTAAGTTCTGAAGGCAAGGTTAATAATATCATGCCCAACGGTTCTACTAACCCACTCAAAGTTCCTCGGGTGAGAGTACGTCCAGAGCTTGCAAAAATTGCACGAGATACTGAAATCGCGAAGTTAATTAATAATCGTGAGGTATATGTTATTTTAATAGGTTTTTTTTTTTTTTTTTAACTGAATTATTATTATTTGTCCGATTTAGTTTATTTGTTTTTGTTTCTTTTTTTACTTTTTGTTTTGTTGAAAACAAAATAGACGACTGGAAAGAAGGAGGTGTCTGTTAAATCATTTGAAAAAAGGAATGCTTCATTCTTTGATCGACTAAAGGAGAGACTATTAGGGAGTACCAATACTGCTTCATCACAAGTAGCTGTAAGTAGTCGAGAGGATTTAAAATGTTGGTGTACGTTTGAAGCAACTAGCCTTGAGGAATTGGCTAAACATAAACAAACTCATCACACTGCACTCAGTGTAACTAGTAGTATTACGCGTTGCCCAAACTGTCAAAGAAATTGTAAAAGTTCGACAGATCTTGAATTGCACATGAAATTTTGTTCATCACCGAGAAATAATTTAATGATTAGCAATAACATTCAGGAGAACACTGTTATTAGTTCAAATTATACAGCCACCTCCAACTGTGATGATTTTGAGTTTCCTTTACAAGTGGACTGGGAAGGGAGTGTCGGTGGGCTGAATTCCTCCGGATCGTCGGTACGGGGTTTATTTATTATTTTATGATTTTATATTTTTTGCTTAATTTTTACTATTTATTTATCTGTTTTTTTTTACATTCCTATTAATTTATCTCTTTATTTTTCTTTCAATTCAATTCCTCTGAAATTTCTTAGCTCGCGCGTAAAATATGATAACAATTAATATTTTTAAGGAAAAATTTAAAATAATCAAGTTATTATCTACAGGCCGATGGAGCTACTCAGCCGTCTACCCGTAGAGTATTTAAGTGTCCCCACTGTCCATTTTGGGCATCAACAGCTAGCCGTTTTCATGTCCACATAGTTGGTCACTTAAATCGCAAACCATTCGAATGCTCTTTTTGTGCATACCGATCAAACTGGCGATGGGACATCACCAAACATATTAAACTTAAATCAGCTAGAGATGCAGCTCATGCCAATGCCAGAGTTCTCATGACTGATGAAACTGGTAGAAGAAATTATTCCAAGTATAATAAGTATTTAGCACAAGTAAGTCATTTAATTAATTATTTAAAATCATCCCATTACTAAATAATATTCAAATTAATTAATTTATTTTGTTTGTAATTTCAGATAGATCACCAAATTCCACATGATCTAAATGAAGATCATGGAGTCATTGATACTAGCTCAGGAGAGCCACCAAAGAAATTAATTATTATGAGTAAATCTAAAAATTATCCAGCACCTCAAAATTTAACACCAGCTCCCAGTAGTTATAACAACTATGGAAAATCCGATTCTGCAATTATCAGTAGTGTTCCGCGTCCACCACCTCCTCTTCAAGCAGCTAGAAGTCAAGGGCAATCTTTATTAAAAGTAAATCCACAAGCTAATAATCCAAATCTTGCCGTTTCGGTATATGCTTCAAACTCTAACTCAGTAGCATCGACTTCTGCTTCAGTAGAAGAGTCTAAAAGAACATTGTGGAAATGCAAAAGATGCAATTTCCGTGACAGTAGTAAGGATAAAGTTTTGCAGCACGTTAAAACTCATTACGAATCTGCTGAACAATCAAGTAGTCAAAAAGTAAAACTAATTTTTTATATATTTTCTTCTTCCTCAACTTATTTAAATATGCTAAATTAATTGTAATCTTTTTTTAATTATAGAATGTAATTTCATGTAATGAATGTCCATTCAAAGCTGAAGATCCAGCTGTATTAGCAATACATCAAGTCAATCATCGTCCAGATCGAGATAAAATATTCAAATGTTATCATTGCCCGTATTATGTTCGGACAAAAGCGTGATTATTTTATTTTTTAATCTGCAATTCTAAAAATACTTTTAAATTATTTAATTAATGATGAAATAATTTTCAGGGAACTTTTGGAGCACGGGCATTTACATGGCCAAGAGCTTGCTGTTGAACATAAATTAAACTCAAATGTTGACATTTCACCAATTAAAATGAAACTTGAGAGTCAATCAACTAAATTAGACATTTCTGTGGAAGAAGTATCGCATGCTCCATCACCTATTTCAGGAACTAATGAAGATACTGCGCCACCACTTCTATTAGACACACGTGCTTTACCAGATACACCGCTTGTCTGGGTATCAAGACCAGACGGATCGTTTGCAAAAATGTTAAAATGTCGTCATTGTCCACACGTATCAACTCGTCGTGCTGAGGTTCGTGATCACGAAACAATGCACACGTTGAATTCAATAAATGATTGTAAAATGGCGTGTCCAGACTGCAGTTTTAGGTGCTTATTACAAGAAACAATGGATGCTCATTCAGATATGCATCGAGGATCATTGGGAACAATTCACTGTCTCGTAGATGATGGCCGTTCTGACGCACAACAACTTGATGATTTAACAACTCTTTTAGATTTACCTAGAACGCCTTTGTTGGGCCCAGAGCCAGATTTGAATGACCCACGTTTAGTATATTGCTGTAACAAATGTCCAGCACGTTTTCTTTGTGATAAAGAATTACGAATCCATATGAAATATCACTCAAGTGATTTAACGTATTCATGCGAGTGGTGTTCTTATGGCTCAAGACAACAATCTCATTTGTCAGCTCATCAAAGAGCACATACTTCAGAATATCAAGATCGTACAAGATATTTATTATCTTTATACGGTCATTCGCAAAAGTTTCCACCACCTAGAACAGCATGTGTTGAAACAAACAGCCAAGTTGGAAATACTGAGAAAAACATCGCTTGGATTGTTGTTCAAACATCAGATTCTGTAGCAAGTTCTTCTAATCAAATAAAAGAAGAACAACGATTAACTAATCAAGTATTTACTTGTTCAAAGTGTCCAGCACGTTATTTTAAGTTAGACGCACTTGAATACCATATGACTCTTCACGGTTCTAACAATCGATTCAAGTGTACAGAATGCGACTATTCATCGAAAACGGGTCAAAACTTAATGAAACATCAAGTTGTTCACAGAAGACAAACTGAAATAAATGAACCATCTGCTTCTTTATTACAATTAAATGAAGATCCTTCGTACAGTCCGTTAATGGAGGGTAATCCCAATTTTATTTATCAGTCATATTATAAAAATGGAAAGATGAAAGAAAAACGTTACAAGTGCCATAAATGTCCGTCAGGATTTGAAAAACGTGAACAGTATCGAGTACACTTGTCATTACATGGTGCTAAGCAACGATATCGATGTGATACTTGTGATTATTCAGTTAAGTATTATGCAAATTACGTACAACATTTGAAAAAACATCAAGCCAATGCTGAAGCTCAGGCGTCACAACGTCAAGACGAAACGTCAATGGATTATGACAGTAATGCTATTGATGAAGATAATTTGAATATGAGTACCTCTAAGTCACGTAGAAAATCAACAATTTCTTCGAATACATTAGGAAATAATGGTTCTGGCGCTGGATATGCTGCTTCATGTGTTTCTAATCAAGATAAACAGTCGATCATACTCATGCAAAAAAAAGGCAATACATTAACACCATTGACACTCATACGTTGTACAGAATGCCCTTTTTCATCGGCTGATAAAGACACAGTTGATGCTCATAAACGTCGACATGGTATTGATAGACTTACACCGCCTTGTCCACATTGCAATTATGTGCCACGTAAAGACGAAAATATAAGTGAGCATATTAAAGTACATTTTACTAGACTATACAAACCAGAATCTTATTTAGTTATTGATTCATTATCATTGACAATGAAAAAAATATCTACTAGTAAAAAAGATGATAAACATAAAGAAAATGAACTTATATTTCGTGAATGTGATGATGGAAAATATTTACCGGTTGCTATTACTAATTCATTGCCTGTCACAAATGGTAATAATTTTGAAAAAATAATTGTCGATCCTAATACAGGCGAAGCAACCCGCTCAAGTATATAAAATTTTTAATTATAAATTTATTTACAATTTGTTAAATATTTTTGAAAATTTTTAATGGTATGAGAATTATTTGTAATATTTTATAGTGAGAACTTTAATTAATTAATTGAGCATGAAGTGTTGTGAAAGTCATTTTAGTGTACATTTTAATTAAATCATAAGATAAACAAGAGTTTAATTGCTTATTGTTTAGATGCTTAATCTTATAATTATTATTGTAAAAATTTATTTTTGTTTTAATTTATTAAAAAAATTTTCATCATTACATTTAACATGGAGTTATTTATTTTTATTCTCGTTACAAGAAATCACGTTTGAGTAAATACTTATCAGAAACTATTTATTTTAACTAATACTTATCACAAAATGAAGTGTCAATTTATGCAATGTTAATATTCAGTTATTTATTATTTACAGAAACTAATTATAAATACCATGTTTTTTTTTTTTACATTAATTAAAAAATGAATCCGTATTTTATTTTCATTATTATTTTATCATTTAGTCCAATCTGTCTCTAACGTTAAACAACACAATCACGTATTTTTACCAACTTTTTTGGATTTTTTCTAACATTTTTTTCTTTTAAGAATATATTTTACTGCCTTATTCTAATTACTAACTAACTTTAATGCATATATAAAATTAATAATTATATCGACTGAAAATATTTAAGCACAAGTAGTATTAAATGTTGTTATAATTACGGAAAAAAAGTTCTTAAAAAATTTTTTTATATGCGTACAATACAAATATTTTAAAAAATAACAAAAAAAAAAAACTTGCGCTAAAATAATTTTTATATTAATTTGCCTATGTTTTCTTTTTCAAACATCAATGGCCAACAATTTCATTAGCGCACATATTAATAATGGGTCTTAATTCTTGTTGCGCATAATCTTCAGGAAGTGGTAACATTGTAACTAAACGAACTAAGATCTCAGATGTCGATTTTTCTTCATTTGGTTGGAGTAAAAGTATACTTTTTGCGAGATTAAACGTCCGTTTGGCAATTTCAGCTTGACATAATCTAGAAAAAAAAATAGAAAATATTATCAATAATTAAATGAATAGTTCGTTAAGTAATAAAGCATTTATAAATAAATTAAATAAAAAGTAATTACCTGTGTTTCGCAGAAGGGCATGGGAATTGATTAATTTTAGCGCAAAGTGAACTTATTTGTGGTTGAAGAAGTTCAAGTTTGTATCCAAGATTAGAGTAATCAGGATTCTTCAAGAATGACTCAATCTCAACAGCAATTTCCATGTAATCCCAGAGTAACTGTCCTTGATATGACCACCCATTTACAAGACCATTACATTCTGGTGGAACGAATGGACTCAACAAAGATCTCAAGTAATCATAGTTTTCATTAATTATAGCATCTGCTGCTAGATGCTCAATTATGACCTCATGAGCTCTATTCCATTGTTCCGCTTGAAGTAAATACCAAGCAGCTTCACCGTATCTCTTAAAAGCACAGCCCTTGATAGCCTTGGCCTCATTGATCCATTTGGAAGGAATGCCCAGCTCCTCCAATAAAAACTTTTCTCGCTGAACATAATCCGGATCTTCGTCAATTTGAACGTGACGAGCAAGTAAATCCGTTACAGCTGTTCGTCGAATAGTTGTATTATTCAGATGCAAGTTTACAAATATAGCCCAATGCCATAGATCATGAGCTTCTAATTGTGCTGCGAAATTAGTATGAGTCATTGAAGATACATGTTCGGATAAATGAGAATATCCAAGACCAACGACAACTTGTTGCAGCAACCAGCTGAGTCGATAATCAAATGGATCTGCAGTGTGGGTCAGCGGGTTGAGAAGTTGTTCAAGAGAATGATTACCCAAACAATAAAGTTTTAATAGATGGTAGCAGAGGTCATAAGTTTTCTTGTCTCCAAGAACTTCAGGTTCAAAATCTTCTTCTTTGTAATCCGGTAAAGGCGCAGCAGCGTAAATATCTGCTGGATCTCCATTGAATGAAGCTTCGTAGAGTTCTAAAACATCAGTGATAGATGTTGTAGGTTCTGATAAATACCACAAGTGAACGGCAAGAGCTCTCTTCCAATCTAAATTTTCACAAACGTTAACAATATCATCGTTACTTGTTAAGTTAATGAGCTCTTCTCCGGCAGCTAACATGTAAATCTTCAATCTAGACATTGACATATTTGTTACGACATCAGTTAATTGCCAGAGACCAATAGCTTGTTTCGCTAATTCTTTAACGCATGAGAAACCACCCAACTGTGATATGAATATTGCGAGTGTATAATCGCCAATTTTTCTTGCTATCTCACAAGCTTCTTCCAATTTATTTGCTGACAAAAGTGAAAACATCATTTTATCCTCGCTATCGATCTCTGATAATTCTCGTTGGACCATTTCTTCTACAACGGTTTTTAACCAATCACTAAACGCTTCTCTTCTTATCATGACGTGGCTGTGACTTTCCTTATCTGAATCAGATTGCAATGCAGGTAAGTTGCCCCAAAGAGCGACACATAGTTGCCATACATCAGCTGCGTAAGATGACAAGTGGTCATTAGTTAAATTATTTGCAATTTCTTGAGATAAACCGCAGTGGTCATGAAGAGCGGAGATACCAGCTTCTCCTGCGCCAACACGAATCCAACGACAGTTATTTTCTTCTCCAATGACACAGTGGTTTAATTGAATTCTTAAATGTTCTTGAATACTTTCTTTGAATTCTAAAATGTAATCACGATCTGCTCGGTTACCTCCCAACATTTGTAATCGTTGAATGACATTTGATGGTGAAATTTCGTCCTTACACCGTCCGGAGATATAAGTTTCTATGTGACTGAATCTATTTTGTAATGGCACTACAGATGCTTGCTCTTGAGTAGATAGTGAAATTAAAGTTAAACCTGGTCCCCAAGTGGCTTTAAATTTTCTACCCATTTGAATACTTATGTCAGCAATTGTATTGAATTTTAAACGATTACAAATAGATTTTTTCAGTGGAATGATTTCACAACGATACTTCAAAACTCGAGTTGTTGGCTTAATAATTGGTGATGGAAAAAATTTGTTAATACTTGAAACTTTTTCAACTTTAGTTTGATGAGATTTTTTCATTTTATTTTCTTTTCCGCCAGAGAAAGATTCATTAGGTAACGTAAACATATCATGAACAGTAAAATTCGATCGCAACTTAGCAGAGTAAGTTAGATTATTCAGATTATTTTCACGAGCTTCAAAATTTTGTAGACGTTTTAGTGGTGCATCAGAATTTCCATACATAGGCTGATCATTGTAATCATCACCACATTCATCAAAAAAACTAGCTTTCATCAATTGGAGTTTGTGACTGTCTGTTCCAACAAGACGAGCGTAAACAGAGGTTGGGCTCAGGGCTGTTTGTTTTTCACCCTCCGGCTCAAGTTGAACTTCATTACTACTCATACTATCTTCATCATCTTCCTCCATACGAAATACATTTCGTTCAGTATTTTTTTCAGCTTCGGTTGCTGGTCCATTGAATGTTCGCATTTTAACCTTCAATTCATTCGCAGGAATTTGTTTTTGTTCCTTCCCCTTCTGTTCCAACTTATTCAAACGATCAGCAGTTTTTCTTAATCCCATTTTAACCTGTTGCTCTTTTGGTACTTCATCGTCATCATCTGAATCACTCAACCCATACTTAGAAAAATGATCAACCTTAAAAACCCAAGAACCGGTTTCAGGACGATATTCGAGGAATCGTGTATCGTGTCTTGCTGAAACTCGTCGTAATTTGCCTTCATAATCCATAGCAATCAAACGCTCAGGATCAGTTATTGGCTCATGCTGAGTCTTATCATGAGGCCAAACGCGATCTAGTGTCACTTGAGCTTTGCGATTCAATCCTTGACCAACCGGTGGTTTTTTCTCGTCATCAGGATATATAATTACTTCTTTATGACGGAAATGCACGATTTCATCTAAATTCAATCCATAAATATCAAACGAATCTGCAAAGTAGACATTACCGTATCCAGTTCGGCCAACTGTAAAATTAGGCACAATACAAGTTTCACCACGGACATAATTATCCAATTGGTCCAGTGGAGGAATTGTGAAGTATCCGACACGTTTCAATGTTACATTAGCCAGGTTTGGTTCGACATCAGACTGCAAAACTGACATTGAACTTTCGTCTAATCCACGGCTAGAATCATTGAATGTCATGGAATCATTTGCGCTCCTGTTGTTGCGCTTCTGTCGCGAAGCGCTTTGATTAAATTCTGACTTGGCAATTGGACTGTTGTTTACTCCTCCATGAGGACGAAAATCATTTACAGTATTGTCTAAAGCTTCCTCTGGAATATCCAAAGAATCAAATGGAGATTTTTGTCCATCGAATTCTTCCTCCGGCATTTTTGTTGTTCGAGGCATATGAGTCTTCAACCAAGAAGTTGATGATAATCTTCTATTGTCAATAGACTGCCGATTACTTTGCTGTTTATTTTCTTTGTCAACTGCTTCGATGTTATTGTTACAGGAAGAAGAGGCTTCAATATTCTCTATAACTTCATTATTCTGCGTAGTTTTTCCATTTTCGGTAGGTCTTGGTGTAGGACTGAGTGATCGTCGTTTCGGGCGTAGAACTAAACGTTTTGCATTTGGACGAGGTTGGAATGCTTCTAGTAATGTCGGATCTTCTTCTTCTAGGCCATCGAATAGCGATTTTTTCGATAACTGTACAGGTGTTACTACTCGGGCTTTCACTTTTGGTGAGTTATTAGACGTGGATACTTTAAATTGTGATCCATTTAGATTTTTTGATGTTGCATTAGCTGGTTTTATCAATTCTTCAGACTTTCCTGATGCAGGAAGCAAATTTTTGAGAAGTGGTGAATCACCAAATGGAGTTGACACTAATGCCAAAATTTGCTGATGAACGGGAACTGAACTTGAATTTTGCTGAGCTTGGTTTGTATTAACTCCACCGCCGAGTAAATTTAATCCCAGACCAGTATTTGTATTTGTGTTGGTGCCAAAACCTCCAGTACCTCCAAAAGTTCCTGAGCTATTAAATGTCGTACCAGTAGTGGTATTACCAAAGAGCCCGCCAGGTTTAGGTGCTCCAAAAAGTGAATTTGTTCCTCCTAAATTCAAATTAGCGTTGGCACCGAGGGTTGATGTAGCAGTGGGTGTTGCGCCGAATGAAAAAGTGTTTGTCTGACCAGCGGGTTTAAATGACGAATTAAATAATGAAGCGTTATTGTTTTGGGTAGTACCAAAGCTAGTGTTAGTCCCAAAAGCAGGAGCTGGTGTGGCACCAAATGCTGACCCAGTTCCAAAACCTGTAGTAATGGGTTTATTGAATAAATTGGTAGTAGTATTTGCAGGCGCAGTCTGCCCAAAGCTACCAAAACCAGTATTAGATGTAGCTGGAGCCATATTAAACGTCGTTGGTTTTTGATTGAATAATCCAATACTTTGATTCGGTTGCGCAGTACCAAAACCTCCGAATCCTGGAGTCTGAGTGTTGTTCATCGTTCCAAATCCAGTTGCGGGTTGATTTGTAGTTGTGTTGGAGAATAAAGTTGTCGGAGCAGCCGTCCCAAATGGCTTCGGTTGAGTATTTGCGCCAAATAAGCTTGACGATGTTGTGGGATTAAATGCAAAAGCACTAGTAGTGGTAGCTGGGGTACCGAAACCAGTTACTGGTTTACCAAAGAGACCTCCACCTGTATTTGACTGGGTGTTTGTGCCGAATCCTGATGTCATAGACCCGAAACCGCTGGAAACAGTGCTAGCAATGGTGTTAGTACTGCCAAAAGGTGACGGCTGAGCTGTAGCTCCGAAAAGACTGGTTGCCTGACCTGACTGACTCGGTCCCTTCATACCATTGGTGTAATCTTCTAGACGCAACTCTTCCAATGATTTATTCTCGTACTCTTTCATCACCACTATACAATGATGTTTAGTTGAAATCGTTTGCGTAACTCCTTGTTTAACCATGGTGTCTGAACCTACAAGTGGATTAAACTTTATCGGAGTTCCAACGATAGCTGACCCAGTGTTAGTGCCTGTTCTAAATCCTCCCGGAGTACCAAATAGACTGGTATTAGCAGTGGTATTTGTTTGCCCAAATGGCGTAGTTTGCTGTATATTCTGTTGAGGTTGTCCGAAAAGACTTGTTCCACTAGTTGAAGCAAAACCAAAGCCTGCTGGTTTGTTTGCTTGACCAAATGCTGATGTAGTATTACTACTGCCGAATAGATTTGTATTAGCATTTTGTTGAGCTCCAAATAAATTAGTATTGGTTCCAGTGGTTCCAAAACCACCAAAAGAAGACTGTGTTGTAGCTGGTTGTCCAAATGCTGGAGTAGCTGTTGTGTTTCCAAACAAACCTCCGGTAGTAGTACCCGCAGGCTTAGCGCTAAATAATGATGTGTTATTGCTCCCAAAGACAGAAGTTGATCCTGTGCCAAAACTTGTTGTGGCAATTGGCTTACCAAATGCTGATTGACCAAAAGGACTACTCTGGGTTGCAGAGTTAAATCCACCTGTTGACAAATATTACATTTATAATATATGTAGGTTATTTATTATTATGAAAATAAATATAAAAATAATAATAATAATCATGATAATAATATAAATAATAATAATAATAATTTTATTAATTTATGATACATACCAAAAGACGTGTTGCCTGATTGTCCAAACATCTCGAAAATCACTTATTATTTGCACCTGAACAAAAATATACATAACAATTATATTAATATATTCGTATCTTATATAGGTTGATGTATCTTTCAATACATAAACACAAGATGCATTGACATTTTAGATAATAATAAAGAAAAAAAAAAGGCGATTTCACAACCTCACGTAATATGCCTCGTCAACTTGTATTGGCGCGCGAGTAGTAAATAAAACTCTTACCTCTCGATAACTAAATGGTAAACAATGTATTTCAGAACGATTGCACTTTATTAAACAAGATCACAGTCAGTAGAAAAGTTAATAATCATTATCAGTTGATTGAATAGAAATAATTATTGTAAAAAATTATGATTTATTATGTGTGAGATGATTTTTCAACGGTTATTTACTAGAGGCGCAGTATACAAAGGCCGAGCCCACACACACATTATTCACTTTGCCCCTTGGTTAGCCAATTCGCATGGCAGGTTATTGTGAAAGACGTTTTCCACGCCCGGAAGTAGTGTAAGTGTAAAAGAGGGCGCCTAGGTGTCAAATGTCTCCATATCTTCAACTTTTTCTGACGTCACGTCCACTTTTAAATAAAAGATGTTCTTTGATTGGTTATTTTAAACGCATCTTGAGACTCGTTTGACCAATGGATTATTTTTATTCGCTCTTAAGAGATAATTATGAAATACATTTTTTTTTAATATTTCATTAAATTCGGATAAAAAAAATTATTATTACTACTAATTAGTCTTTAATTATTTTTTATAAAATATCAAAACAAAATTAACAAAATAGTATAGACGTCAGATTGATAACTTTTTAAGTCTGACTACAACTGGCGACATAGTCGTGCATGAAAAATTAACCTGAAACTTGTAAATAAATTCAAAACATTTTAACGTTTATTTTCGAGCGGGCTCAAGCCGGGTAAGAGGCGTCAGTTGATTTTGATAGAGTTAAGTTGTTTTATAAGTAAACGTATTGCAAAAAATATTTAATTATATAATTCAAGTAAAATGTCTAAAACAAACAATGTTATGGTTATGCCTAAAAATGTTCCTACTGATTTTGTAAGTGGTGTTCAAGAGGCAACAAATATTATGGAGGAGCATGTTGAAAGTCATACTAATGGGTAATAACTTGTTTCTGTATTTTTAAGCAATTATTAGTCATGGGTCATTTTTAATTGATGTGTATTTTTATTTTTAAGGTACAAATGGTCTCTCAATGACTTTGATATTGGAGTTCCCTTGGGTCGTGGTAAATTCGGGAGGGTTTATTTAGCACGAGAAAAGAGAACCAAGTATATCGTTGCCTTGAAAACATTGTATAAAATTGAGTTGATTCAAGGGCGCGTGGAAAAACAAGTATTGAGAGAAATTGAAATTCAGTCCCATCTCCGTCATCCAAATATTCTACAATTGTTGACGTATTTTTCGGATGAAAAAAAAATTTATTTAGTTCTTGAATATGCAGCTCGGGGTGAATTATACAATTATATGAAAAAACAGCCAGGTAGAAGATTTAATGAGCCTCTGTAAGTGACAATTTCATTTTAATTACGATGAGCGTAGTTTGTGTAAATAATTTTTTTATGGTTATTTTTTATTATAGGTCAGCTAAATTTATTTATCAAGTTGCTGATGCTCTGGAGTACTGTCACAAAAATAATGTAATTCACAGAGATCTGAAGCCTGAAAATTTACTGCTAGATTTCGATGGAAATGTTAAATTAGCCGACTTTGGATGGTCAGTACATGCACCAACATCAAAGTAAGTAAACCAGTTTAATTAAATTTCATCGTTATCTAATTGTATTGGGTTTAATCATGGAACATTCCTTTTTTAGGCGTAACACTATGTGTGGAACATTAGATTACTTACCACCAGAAATGATTAATGGGCAATCTTACAACATTTTTGTTGATAATTGGTGCCTTGGAATTTTGTGTTATGAATTTTTGGTTGGTGAACCACCATTTTTGAGTGATAATCAACACGAGACTTACAAAAAAATTCGTACGGCTGATATAATATATCCTCTTCATATTTCACCAGAAGCCAGAGATCTTATATCTAAGGTAAACTATTAATAGCTATTTTTACAGGTTTTTTTTTTTTTTAAATAAGTTTATTTATGACTGTTACAAGTTTTTTACAATTGTACAAATCATGTTTATTTTTTCAGCTTGTAAAAAAACAAAGTTCTGAAAGAATACCATTGTCTGCAGTCAAGAAACATCTATGGGTGATTAAAAATAAAGATAAGGCGAAGTTAATTTAATTAGTATAAAATATAAGAAATTTCAATTATTTTTAATTTGTATTGTTAATTTAACGAACATATATTACAATAATTTTTTAATAATTAACTTACCCTTGGAAAAAAATCCAATATTGTTCTTTGTTTACCCTTTCGATGATTTAATTGGTTTTCGGGTTTTTGTGGACTTGAAGATTTATTAACTTGAGGATTGTTAATAATGCTAGTTGACTCACTGCCAGTGTCTGTTTGTTTATTAACAAGTGAGTGAGGAATTCGATCTGTTTCTCTAATTGTTGTATCATTCTTTCGTTTATCAACAGGTTCTGGAGGTTCATAATCGGAATCAGACGTCAAAATGTCATTCTTTAACATCTCATTTTCACTTTCAAATACAATTCCTGATTGTTTGTCAAATTCCTCAAGACTAATTCGCCTTTTTCTTGCAGATTCAATTCGAGACCTATCGTCTTGAGTTTCTCTTTCAGCAGAAAAACTCCAAACTGATTTTTTATTACCACCGGTTTCTTTTTTCAATTTATCCCCCAATTGTTCAGAAGTTTCTTCTTCGGAGAAATATTCATCAATTAATGTACTACCATATTTAGAATTCGGTTTCTCATTACAATCATCATCTTGACCTTGTTCTAGTATATTTCGTATTTCTTCTTCGTTTGTCAATTCATGTGATTCATTTTTTTTATTCATTAATATGGGCTTTGAATCATATTTCTTGGGCGATACTTTTTTTGAATTTGTTTGTGGTTTAGTCGACGTTGGCGATCGTGTACAAAAGTATTTCAAAATAGGTTTTACTTGAGCACGTTTGTGCAAAAAATCATAAAGACTTTGATGTCTTTTAGCTTCACTGTCATACGATTGAATTAAAGTAAATAGCTGACCTGAAAAAATACATATGTATAAATTTATTTATAAAAAAAGTTATTAATTTTTACTAATGTCCACTTACCAACGTTGACTTGATACTCTATAAGGTGCCAATACATGTTAACGATATCATCCCGGAGTTTTTTATTACCAAAAGTAAAGTAAACAACTGGTCGTCGATTAATGGCCGCAGCCATTAGTTGAATTAAACTTTTAAGATGTGGATCACCTCGAAATGCTCCACAACCCCAATTGCCCGTTGCTATTCCAGACAGTTGTGTATTAGGCATTTCACTCGGGATAAATCCAACATATGCCTATGAAAAGAATCAAATTTAAAAATATTACTTAATTTGATCAGGACATATAGCTTTGTGTATAGTTACCTTATTCAATTCGCGAATAATACTCCTTCCTTGATATTGTCGATATTCATGAGTAAAATATAAAGCATCAATGGCAACAATAGAAGTTTTACGCCTTCCACTGCTATCACGAGGAGTATTGTCAACATGATCACCTGCCCATTCAAAAGTATCACTGTAACCTGTGTAGTTACTGTATCTTTCAGCTCCAGTGACAATTACAGCTTCGGTATCATTAAGTACTTCTGTTACTAACATCGTTACCAGAAGCTCGGGACAGATTACAAATCGAATCTCTTCTTGAACACAACCGCTATTTAATACTCCTCCACCTAGGAATCTATAAAATTTGGATAGTATAGTGGAGTTATTAAATTGAAAAAAATTTAATTATATAAAAAAGTAACTACTTACTTATTGGCAAAGTCGACTTGAAGAAGTCCAGCGCCTTGATCTTCAATGGTCCCTTCACTATTAATGTGCAATGGAGGCAATGGACATTTTACTTTATCCCATTTTGGGCAATCATTTCTTGAAACGGATCGTCGCTGAATAGTAATAGTTCCTACGGGATCTACTCTAGGCAAAAATCGTCAACATAATTCATAACAAAATTATACAAGTACTTGAAATAATTGTTGAAAAATTTTTTTTTACATACGAGAGGCTGTAACTCTTCGAAAATAGTGGATTATGCACTTTAGTTTTTCAATCTTCACTGATAATTTACGGGGATATCTAGTGTGACCCGAAAATAATCTGAAAAAAATAATCAACTCGTAGTCATCCATCCTTAGATACAAAAAAAAATATGTTTATTTTGTAGTATACCCATTGAAATTGATGTAAGGATATGATGCATATTCTGAATTCTCTGTAACAGCATTTCGACGTGGGAACGTACATAAAAAGGCATTTGCGAGTAATGAGGCAACTTGAAGCTGACTAAGACTGATCGACTGATTTGAATGTTTTTTTAATAAAGGTATTGGGCCTGTTACAAGTGATGGTAATTGAAGAGCCAGTCGTATTATCTTAGGAAGTAATTTTTCAAAAAAAATTTTAGTTCCTTCTTCGTCATCCATCTGAAAAATAAACGTTTGAATTATTATAAGTTCAATAGAAAAAATTATTATTCAATACATACTTCTTCAAAAAAAGAATGTAAAGCAGTGAAATTCCATTGGGAAGCATATTTATTGTTGTACGATAAAATTGCTGTTTCTAAATGCATAGTGGATATAAAATTTTGTAGCAATGATTGCTGAATAACTTCCCATCTAGTCTGGACCTCGCGATCGTCAGTATTCTAGTTTGAGGAACAATTAAAATTGAAATCAACATATTATAAGTATTTAAGTCGATACTTATTAATATTTTAGAAAATGTTTGAGTGATTACGTTTTCGGTAGTATAAAAACACTTTGGTGAATGTGGCATTCGCACAAAATGCTCGGACCATCTATCAACTAACTGAGATGGGAACGGTTTTGGTGGTCTTCTATGAGGAATTGGTAACTGAAAGAATAATAAAAAAAATTTATCTTAAGTTTAACAACTAACTAATGAAAAATACAAATGATATTGTAAATATAATATTCACTTCAAATAATACTGCGTGATTCTCGGATGGACGGATTGGTGGCTGCTCATGAAAAAAAATATCCAAGCCTCCGAAAATTTCATGCATACTTGCTCCCTTCCATTCTAGACCATCATGAATCAATTCTGGCTCTTCACTTTCTATAGACATCGCTAAAAAAAAAAGTTACGTCATGTATTTTAAAATAAATTATTAATAAATATATTAGTTGATAAAACTTAATTTACATTCGTTCATATTTTTTGGTTCTACTTCTGGAACTTCGCAATCAGAGAATATATCAGGAGACATTGGTTCAGTCATGTCCTCAAAAAATGTTGATGTTGATTCAGCCATTGTTTTATATCAATTATTTATTTACCAGAAAAATAAAACTTAAGGCACAATTTGTGATGAAATTTAATATTTTATAGTAATTATATAAAATAAATTAAAGTACAGTTTAAACATTTATAAATATTACAATAATTTATTTGTGGTCATGTTTCTAAATAATAAAAAATATATATTTGTGTTTATACAGTCTGTGAATTTTTTGGTTAGAATCTTAGGATTAAGAAGTTTATTTAAATGACATCTTTATTCAATTGTTTGCTGTTTATAACAGGACATCAAACGTACAAACGTAAGCTTTTTTTTTCAAGATGGCGCTAGTATTTGTGAGGTATTTTCAAATATCTCTAAAAGAGAACTCGTGAAAATTTATTATTATTAGCATAATAAATTTTAAATAAAAGAAGATAATTTATAGTTAAATAAAATATAATTTAAAAAACAAAATTAATTTAATTCCACTAGATTTTCACATAAGTACCTCCTAGTAATAAACTTGTTATATACTCTTTACTGTTTACCTGTGCTTTACCAAAGCATGATGAACGAGTGTTTAGTGATTGATGAGTTATAAATAATTATAAAATAAATAATGTAAGAAATTATGATAATTTACTTTTTAATTCGCTAGTTAAAGGTCAACAAACATTATTGTTATGATTTAGAAAAATATAATGCTTTATTCTGGAGAAATGATTTTTAAATAAAGAGAAAACAGAGATTACAATTTAATATTTGAATTAATTAAAAGTGTGCCCATTTGATTGGATGTTTTGAAAGTAAGTAAGTGTTGGTAAATAATAAATTATAGAATATAAAATAAAAATACAAGTGTTGAAATGAATCAATTTATTTTATAGGCTCATGTGAGAAGTGAAACAGAGGTTAGGAGCTCTGGGGATATTAATTTCATAACATTGAAATAAAAATCAACTAATCACAGCTGTTGCAGTTTGTTTAAAGATTGCTAATAGATACTTACATATATTAACAACTTTCACCTGAAGAAAATTCTTTGCATTCTGACATAGATCTGATGACCTTGAGACTGTAAGTATTCAATGTTTATATGAGATATATCAAATTGTAACTTCATGTCATATCATTTAAGTTGTATTGTTATTTCTTATTATTCTTATAATAATATTTAATGTTAATATTTATTATTTTTTATTGTGCGTAAATTTTTGTTCTGTTGGAAGTTATTTGACGTGACTGAATAATTATTGTTTCAGATTATGCATTCAAAAATGTTAGTATTGATATGGAGATTGAGGTGAACGAAAAGAATAATTTTGTAGTAAAAATAGTTTGCAGTTTTTTCTGTAACTGTCAAGTTTTAAGATACTAATAAAAGTGTTGGAGGAGGATTAGAGTTTCTTTTGAACGTTATATTATAAAAATATAAAAATGCTTAAAATTGGAGCAAGAATAAAGAATGCAGTGAGAACGCTGACGTCGTCATCAGGTCGAAATGCCAGTCCAAAATTGGCACCACTTCAAGAAGCTGCTTTAGAAGAGCGTTGTATTTTGGTAGACGAGTTTGATAAACCTATCGGTGGTGCGTCCAAAAGAAATTGTCATAAAGTAAATGCTGATGGAGATGTACTACTCCACAGAGCGTTTAGTGTATTTTTATTCAATAATTCTGGAGATTTATTGTTACAAAAACGATCTGCGAATAAGGTAAAAATATAAATATTAATTTTTAACTATTGTAAATTTATTCATTAAATAATTTATTATAAATTATTCTCCAGATAACATTTCCCAGCTATTATACAAATACATGCTGCAGTCATCCACTTATGGAAATTCCTGGTGAAAATGAAGAGACCGATGCAATTGGAGTACGCAGAGCAGCTCGTCGTCGCTTGTTTTATGAACTAGGAATTCCTACAAGTGAAATAAACTTAAATGAATTCTACTATTTAACGAGAATTCATTACCATGCATTAGGCGATGGTACGTGGGGTGAACATGAGATTGACTATGTCTTGTTTTTGCAAAAAAACAAAGTAACATTAGATCCAAATCCCGACGAGGTCAGCGAAATACGCTGGGTGTCTAAATCAAATATCAATAATTTCCTCAACGATTGTCACGCACCTCTTACTCCTTGGTTTCAGTTAATTCTTACACACAGATTACCTTTGTGGTGGGACAATTTAAATAGTCTGCACAAGGTACAGGATCGTGATACTATTCAAAGATTCACTTAGACTTTTTTATTAATTGTGCACATCTTGTTTAACGACTGTAAAAACTAAAAGAATAAGTATTTTTTTATATATTTAAAAGTCCAAAAAAAAAAAATAGGGCATTCTGTTGGAGTATGGTGATATTAATTAGGATTAAATATTGATTAATTGACAACTGGTAGTTCATAAATTTTTATTGTAAAAAAAAGATCTTGATTGATTGAATGAGTTGTGTTGCATTTTATAACCGATAAGTGTAATAAAATGGTGAGGGATTTATTTTAGTAACAGTTAAAATTAACAATTTTGAGAAATTTTTAAGCTAATATTTATTTATAAATGTATTAATAAAATTTCTCAAGTCTTTATAATTCAATTGTTTTATTATTTCTTAAATAATATTTATGTATAAATTAAATTATTTAATAGAATTATAAATAAATAATTGTAATGTTTTAATAAAATAATTAATCTCGGTGATGAAAAAATAAATTTAAAAAATGCCGCGTAAAATAAATATCCCTACAAAAAGTAACCAACCGCAAAATCACTATAAAAAATGTAACTAAATTGCGGAGTATTTGGTTGGCTGGATTGAGCGATCTGCAGCCGGCTTTTGACGTGTCCTAGCCTAGCTGGTGCGGTAGACGGAGACTCGGTGGTGGGTGTTGTGTGAGGTTGTGATAAAGTTTGCTACGTGTCTCCTCTTGCGGTGTGATATGCAGTAAGCAGTGATGAATAGTTCTGAAACGTACAGCAAATGATAAGTAATAAGGTTTATAATAAATTAACCTGATAATTTTGGCCGGTTTTACACAAAGTAAAACAATGCAGTCCAACAAGCCAAGTAACACGGGTGCAAAGAAAGTCATGTTTCCTGATAAAAAGTCTTCACCACCATCATCGTCATCATCTTCCTCAAAACAAATGAAATCTTCGACGATCACAAATGCTGCTGGTCTCAGCTCATTAATCACCTTCACTATTTTATTGTTGGCATGGATATCGGGATTCGCATCCAGGCTTTTTGCGATTATACGATTTGAATCTATCATTCATGAATTTGATCCATGGTAAAGACAATAAACACTTCTCTATCTGCTAAAATATTTATACCTATACATTATATAATATAGTATCATCAAAGCACATGTGTGCTGTAGTAAAATAATTTTAATTTTTTTTTTTTTTTTCACAAATTATTTTATTAACAGGTTCAATTACCGAGCAACAGCGTACATGGTCCAGCATGGATTTTACAATTTTCTTAACTGGTTCGACGAGCGAGCCTGGTACCCACTTGGTCGAATCGTCGGTGGAACCGTATATCCAGGACTTATGATAACATCTGGCTCTATACATTACATTCTTCATTCATTAAACATTCCAATACACATTCGGGACATTTGTGTATTTTTGGCACCAGTTTTCAGCGGACTAACCGCAATATCAACATACTTCTTAACTAAAGAATTATGGAGCGCGGGTGCAGGTTTATTTGCAGCGTGCTTTATCGCCATCGTACCCGGATATATATCGAGATCAGTAGCTGGTAGTTATGATAACGAGGGGATAGCCATATTTGCGCTACAATTTACTTACTACTTATGGGTTAAATCTGTAAAAAAAGGATCTATATTTTGGGCTGCATTGACGGCATTGTCGTACTTCTACATGGTCTCCGCCTGGGGTGGCTATGTATTTATTATAAACTTAATACCGTTGCACGTATTCCTGCTTCTCTTGATGAATCGATTCAGCAATCGGTTGTTCGTGAGTTATACGACCTTCTATATACTTGGATTGCTGCTGAGTATGCAGATTCCGTTTGTAGGATTTCAACCAATAAGAACATCTGAACATATGGCAGCTGGTGGAGTTTTTGTATTACTCATTTTTGTAGGAACTTTAAGGTAATTAAAACCTTTCGTTAATTTTATTTACCTCAATTAATATATAGTATTAATATTAACTAATAACTATCTTTTATTTATTTGCTCTAGGTACCTACGAACGATACTCACAAAATCTGAGATGAAATACTTTGGAGGGATAGTCGTCATAATTGCGGGAGTTCTTCTTCTAGGACTCGTTCTTTTGACGTACATGGGTTTCGTAGCGCCTTGGAGTGGAAGATTTTACAGTCTTTGGGATACTGGGTATGCCAAAATTCACATTCCCATCATTGCATCGGTCTCTGAGCATCAACCGACAACGTGGTTCAGTTTCTTCTTCGATCTTCATATTCTCGTATCGACTTTCCCAGTCGGTTTATGGTACTGCATCAAGCGAATTAACGATGAGCGCGTCTTCATAGTCCTCTACGCGTTGAGCGCTGTTTATTTTGCTGGTGTGATGGTTCGTCTGATGCTGACGCTAACTCCAGTAGTATGCATGTTGTCTGGTGTTGCATTCAGCGGACTTTTAGAGATGTACCTGAAAGATGAAGACCGTGAGTCTGGTGACAGAGAAAATGTAGACAGTAGCGAGGCCGAAAGTGAAACTGACGGTGAACGTAGTCCAGGAAGAGGACTTTACGACAAAGCGGGAAAATTAAGGCGAATGAAACACGAAAAACCTAAAGGCAACGGAGATGGACTTGGCTCAAATCTTCGCAATGGTGTTGTAATTGGTGTTTTAATGCTATTAATGATGTTTACGGTTCACTGCACTTGGGTCACTAGCAATGCATACTCCAGTCCATCTATTGTTCTTGCTTCCTACACTCATGACGGTGGCCGCAGTATACTTGATGACTTCCGCGAAGCTTATTATTGGCTTGCACAAAATACTCCAACTGACGCTAGAATAATGAGCTGGTGGGATTACGGATATCAAATAGCCGGAATGGCTAATAGGTAAATAAAAATATTATTTTTTTTTTTTTTATTTTTTAACCAATAATAAAAATCAAATGTTTAAATAATATTTTATTTTTAATAGGACGACACTCGTAGACAATAATACTTGGAATAATTCTCATATTGCGTTGGTAGGAAAGGCTATGAGCTCAACAGAACCAAAGGCTTACGAAATAATGACGTCACTAGATGTCGATTATGTTCTAGTAATATTTGGAGGAATGATCGGTTATTCAGGCGATGACATAAACAAATTTTTATGGATGGTCCGTATTGCTGAAGGCGAGCATCCTCAAGATATTCGCGAGAGTGATTACTTTACTGAGCGTGGAGAGTTTCGTGTTGATGCTGAGGGTTCACCGACCCTTCTCAATTGTCTTATGTACAAATTGAGTTATTATCGTTTTGGCGAAGTAGTACTGGACTACCGTATGTCAGCTGGATTTGATCGTACGAGGCAAGCTGAAATAGGAAATAAAAATTTCAAGTTAACTTATCTTGATGAGGCCTACACTACTGAACATTGGCTCGTAAGAATTTACAGGTAATAATAATTTCTTATATTTCATAAACAGAAGCTTGTTGAGTATGACATTGTTGTATTATAAATGTCAATTAGATAACAAGTGTTGGTGTAAGTGTGAAGTCGTATTATACAGTATATTATTTATTTTTATAGGGTGAAGAAGCCCAATGAGTTCAATCGACCCAGGATTCCATTATCGGAACGTAAGATTGCACGATCAACGAGCTCCTACCACAATAAAAAGGTTTGATTAAATTTATTTATTTGTTTGTTAAGAAAAAAAGAAACCAAAAAAAAAAAAAAAAAAAAATAACGAAAACAAACAAACAAAAATAATTATTGTTATTTTTTTGTTTTAACGTTATAATCGTATCGTTTCTAATCAAATATAAGTACAAAATATTATTTTCAAGCGTAGTTAAAATTTTGGGGGGGCCGGCATTGATGTTTCAGACGACACGTCGCAAGAAGGGAATAATCAAGAATAAACCGACAGTGGTGAAAGGACAGAAACCTCAAAGAAGAACGACCGTTTAAAATGTAAATAATTTTTGACAAGACTTGATCATTTTTCTCCTCTTTGGCACCTCGTTCACTCACCTCTGGCGTTTTTTATCAATAAGTAAAGTCACCGTCCCTTTTTAATTAAATAAAATTATTAATAATTAATAAAAATGGAAATTAACCTTTTTCAATTAAAAATTAAATAATTTTGAGTGTGCCTCGATGTACTATAGAATTATTACGGAAAAAAAATTTTTATTACAGTTGATTTATAATTTTTTATTTTTTAAAAATAAACGGTATATTTCCGAAAAAAAAATGAAAATGAAAAAAAAATTGATAAATAAATGAATAAAAAAAATTAAACTTTAATACGTTCAATTACATTTAGACCACTGAAATAAAACATTTGTATTTCGTAAATACGTATCATCGATGCAATAAAATGACGATGCAAACTGGTCGTCAACTTTCAAAATTATAATTAATTTAATAAGCTTAATAATTATAATTATAATAATACGGATATACTGATTATTGAATTAAATACTTTGCTGTGAGCAATATAATTTGGAAATTATAAAAGTATATCCTTTATGTGAGAATAAAAATTATTTAATTATGAATACAAACTACAAGTGATAGATAAAAATACTTGGTAAATACCTGGGGATTTTTTTAAACATTTAATATAATAATAATAATAATAAAAAAAATAATAACAATATTATTAAGGATAAATATATGTATATTTGACGATTATGTTTGTGAGTAAGCAGCATTTATTGAAGTGATTATTGAAAATACTATTGTATTTTCTGTCAGATATACAATAGATATTCGATGTTAAAATATAAATTTAACAAATTACCTAATATCTATTTTCAATACGAGCTTCTCGAAAAAAAATGTATTTCCATCACGACTGAAATCTCACCAGATATATAAATAATAGTAATAATAATAATTATTATAATATTAATAATAATAATATAAATGATAATACTGAAAACATGTAATTGTCATTACATTAATTGTAAAAAAATTTTATAATAGTATTTCGGTAGTTTATTTTGTCATCTGTAATATCTGGTGTGTAAAAAAAAATAACTAAAACAAAAAAGTAATTGATTACAATAATAAATAATTCAAAGGAAAAAATAAGAAATCGACAAGTTCGGGCGGTTCAATACTTGTAAATGCTCATAATATTGAGCCTGTAAGTGTCTTGTTTACACTGTTTGTTGTTTAGAGTCTTGTTAAAAGATAAATATTCACAGTAACATTCTCATGACTCTTTAATTAATGATAATTTACCTTTCCTCTTCGTTACTGGTTAGTTGATAAAGCAAAGTGTAAAGTAACAATAGGACTTATTTTATAAATATCGGAAGAAAAAGATGTTTTTTAATCTGTGTATATACAGTTATAAGTTCATTTAATCAATATCAAAAGCTGTTGAGATGATAATAAGAGGTCATTGATTTTTGCATTCATGTAATTTATAACTTTTCAGGTTATGTTTGCTTACTTGTCAAAATCAGCTGATTGATTGCCTTTCATTGATATGTTTATATAAATTTATTTATTATCAAATTACATAAATATTTACAATTTTATTAATAACTTTTTAAAAATATCTGTTGAAATATATCCTCGACAATACTAGTTAGGTAAAAAAAATTAAATTATTATTATTCTGTTGATTTATTTATTTATAAATATCCGACAAAACATTGCAATTTTATTAATTATTTGTACTTAAAATATTAATCCATATTTATTTGTTTACAGCAATTATACGAAAAATTTCATTGGCCATAAAAAATAATCAAATAAATAATTAATGAAATTAAAAATATTTTTTTAATTAAATTTAAAAGAGCGGGAAAATAGTCCATTCAATAAGTCACACACAATAACAAACAAGCTAAAATCAATCAACAATAAAATAATTGTTAGTTATAATGATAATTACACGGTGATGCTGAAAATGATATATATTTTTTAACAAATATATGAATCATTCTTCATGATAAAAGTGGTACGTAAATTTTCTGACGAATCATAAATGCTTAGTGTACGTAATTCATAAAAAGATCTAAGTGGTTTAAATAATATATCAAGACCTGAAAGTGTTAGTTAGATAATAGTGTATAGTTATTTAAAAAATAATCATATAATATATAAATTGAAGCAAGACTGTTGAGCTCCAGGTATTTCGTGGGAGTTAATTCAAACGTGGGAATCAAATACGTCGAAGGAAGTGTCTTGGGCAAGACGTGTTTTAACCTCATGTAATAATTACATTTGTTTGGCTGCTCATCCTCATAAAATTTTATAAATTAACTCAAATAATCGTGTGAGCAATAATATAAACACTCCAAGACTGCGAAAAATAATAATAATAACAATAATTATTCATTACAATATTAATAATAATAATAAATTTTATGATTGTTGTTATTAATAATAATAACTGTAAATTAATGCCGTAACTTGCGTGATCATTCAATTTTTCTCGCCTCAAATGGTTCATCGGTTCGTGATATACAACTTTAATCCGATATATATGTACATGAATTACATATATGTGTAAATAGAAGACTGTACACATAACTATAAGTGTGTATGTATAGAAACACATGCATTGCAATTATATGAAGTTATGAAGTTGTATTTGGCGTATATAGTATATATTGTTGTGTGTAGCAGCCGCCATCTTCTCCTATAAGCAACTGACATGTCTTTTTAATATTATTATCAATAATTTATTAACGGATTTAAATGTGATCCGACACAATAGTAGGACAATAATATTTATCAAAATTACAGTAACACATATTTATTATTTATTTGGACATAATTAACAATATTTAGTGGTACGTCAAAATAAAAGTAAAAAACGGAGCTGAAAAAAAATAACAATTAACCCAACCTCTGTGCTTGGTGCTTTTAGGGTTCAGAAAAATAGATGATGTGTAATTAAGTGATTTAAATAGTAAAACGCATTGATACGCTTATTGATTTATTTAAATTCCGTAAATATAACTCGAAGGTTTAAAGTGACATTATTTAGTTGATTATTTTGATATGAAACATGCTTGAATTGATACTATTTTAGAGGTTGGATGTCGATCAAACATAACCACAACGCTGATTTATATCTGGCTGGTGTTTGTCAACTTAGAGTGATAAATAAATAAACCAATGTTCACTACGTCACGTGTATCTGATTCAGATAAATTTTTTTAATTAGTTTATTATGAAAATTTGATTTTGTGGTTATTTGGTTTTAATAATGAATGGATACACAAGGCAAGGATTACTATTTTCCTTGATTTAATAATATTCAGTCATGCTGATTGCCTTGATTGCCCAGATAGATTGTGTTTCATTATTTATTGAACTATCAATTGAGTAATTCAATCTATAAACCAGTATATCATATTGATTCATACGTTTTTTAATACTGATGAACAATTATTTAATAATATACTTGTGAATGACTGTAAATAGATATTTTAATACAAGTTATTAGGGTTCATATACAAAATTTGTTATAATTTAAATTATTATATAATTTTTTTTATAAATAATTAAGTAAAATAAGTAAATAATGGGAATCCTGGTAATAAGTATGACTGTAGTAGAATGGTGTTTTGTAAAAAGTTGATTTGTAAGACTTTGAGAATGCAGGTGGAACAGTTGGGAGTCAAACCTGTCATCGATGAAGATCCCGGCCGAGGAGGCTTTTGAGATGGACAATAAATTGAAGTTTTCGGATCGTCTGAAAGCTCTGCTGAAAACAGACCCACGTCAAGACATCGATCCTTATATATTCAGTGAACCAGAGCCATTTCACGGTGCGGGTAAACATAATAATGTCGAGTCCATCAAGAATTCTCGAATGAGTGGAGGTAAGAGTAACGGTTCTAAAGGAAAGTGTTTAAGAAAAAGAATCAAAGCTGAACACAATGCTAGCTCTAGCGAAAACGTTACATCTGTTATGGATAATGCGAGATTAGTTGGAGATAATAGCAGTCTGAGGAGTGTTGAACTTAGAATCGGTCATGGGTCACGTGTCAAGGAGGATTCTAGCAGAGAACCAGTGAGAAGATTGAGTAGAGATCACACTCTTCTCTACTACCCACGCGCTGGCGATGAAATTCCTGACAGCGATAGCAGTAGCGATGAACTAGGTGTTTATCAGCGTCACTGGTTTTCCGGCGATACAAGTAACGTTCCAAGAGCCACCAGGTTGACTCTCCTGAGGTCACAGTTACGTCGGCGTTTAATTCAACTTCACAAAGATGGCAAAGAGTCTGAAACGCTTCTTTATAAGAGAACTCGACGGCTACTGGAAGCTGCGTGTAGAAGTTCACGGCAGTTGAAAGGACACTTGACATCTTCAAGTATCCATAAAAAAGACAATACAGATCATCTCCTGGTTGGTAGTCGCTGTTTAACTGAAGGCTGTCAGTATATGTCGCTACCCAGCACACGTCATTGTTCTCGTCATATAATGCTTAATGGTGATCAACTGTTGTTTGAACATTGTACTGCCAAGTTTAGCGACAATACTCAATGTTGTGTGCCTGTATTTGATGTAGCCCACGAGTTACCATTGTGCCCAGAGCACGCACGTAAACGTGATAACTATAATCGCAAAGCTCAGGAATCCAAACCAAAAAAATCACGTAAAAAACCAACATCACCAACTAGCATTCCAAGACCCAAGAATACCAGTAGCAGTAGTAAATCACGTCCGAAAAAACGAAAACGACCACCTTCTGTAAAACCTATTGACATAAAGCCTAATGTAAATATACGACATTGTCAACAGCAAGAAGAGACTATTCATTTAGATAATCATCATTCGAGTCAAATAATCACTCCGACAATCATACCGGTTAATAATATCTGTAATAATAACAAGACATTGAATAATGTGGCGCAAAGTATGCCAACTAATCCAATAACTAATAACCTTAATCTTGGATCATTGGGACTTGGATCGCTGGGTCTTGGCCCCGGTTTAAATACAGGTTTAAGAGTTGAATTAGACCAAGAAGTATTTGCAGCTCTTGATCCCAATGAACATGACTTTAATAATGTTCTTAATACTCTACCTGTTGACCTTAATGAGCTTTTCTTAGGTAAGTATTTTATTTTATATAAATATATTTATTCATCATTATTTCTATGCTTATGTTATTGGAATTTTTTTTATAGAAAGCCGCAATGGTGAATATGAACAGCCCTCAAAAGAGGAAGCCGAGGAACTAGAACGGGCTTTGGAAGAAGTTGACAAAGATGTCCGAAGTCTTGAACAAATGGAGCAGACCCGTTCTTTGCTAGAGCGTAATTTGGAAAGAATGGAACAAACACACGGTCTCTTAGGACGTAATCTCGAACACTTAGAATCGAATCACGGTCTCCTAGAACGAAATTTAGAACCGACTCACGGCCTTTTAGAGCCAGCTCTTCTTGCCCAATTGATGTCAGATATTGCATCGTAGCCTCCGTCCGCACAGAACTGAAGAAAATTTTCTATCAGTCAAAATTAGACAACTTTGCTAGTTGAACCAATTGGCTGAGTGTTTACCTCAATTTATTTTTATTTAGAGTAAAAAAAAGGTGTTTATCTGTCGAAAAAAGTAATTGTAATAATATACTAATTTAAGATTTATTAGGCCAAATGGAGCATAAAAAAATACAAAATGATATTAAGTTAAAAGTCTCTGTCAAACAAAAAAAAAAAAAAAAAAAAAAAAACATTAGTTTTTCGAGTTAATTGGCAAATGTAAACAAATTAAGTTTATTATTTTAAAGATATACTGGGTTAATATTTTTGCCGTATAGTATGCGAGTTGCTTCGTATATTCAACGTAGATGTATGAAAACAGCACTTATTATTATTGATGATGATTATTATTATTTTCGCGATATTGTACATTGTTCTTTTAAATTTAAAATGAGAAAGCAAAATGAAAAATGCACTGTGATTACTTTTATAACTACGGCAAAAGTCTATTAAGGTTTCGAAGAAAAGTCATTGGATATGTTTTTTTTTCCAATAGTGTATAATATAAATAATTAATAACAGTAATAGTCATTGAACCATTTAGTTGATTGATTTAACTGATGATAGTAGTTAAGATCGTTGAGATTTTGTATTGAATAATGAGTACATAGGAACTTCGTCAATTAATTTATAATTTAATGATAAGTTAAAAAAAGAAAAAAAAAAGGTAAAAAAAATAATTGATTTGTAAATGTTAAATTAGAAAAATTTTGGTATTTCAGTGGAAATTTTGTCGTCTGTATGTTCGAATGTTGCTTTGTAAATATTGCTGGTCGATAAAAAAAAAGAAAACAAAAAAAAATACAAAACAAAATTTTACTGATTTAATACATGTAAATTATAGTTACGTAACGATGATAATATAATGAATGGGTAACAACTTTTTATTGTCGTTCATGGTAGAATTTTTTCGCGTTTGACTGTTCATAAAAAAATTATATTTAAATAATATATCTACAAAAAAGATTATATTAATAAATACGAACAAACTGTTATTAATAATAAAAAAGGAGCATTGAAAATATTGAAATAATCTTAAAAACATCACCTGCGTAGTTTACACCTGAATAGACATCGGGTATATTTTACACGAACAATAATAAGTTTATAGCCAAAAGTTGACTGATTGTATTCTTTAAACATAATAACAAAGCAAAAAAAATATTTCATTCATAATAAGTGAATTTTTATTAAGAAATAAGTGCGAAATAAACAAATAATCTGCTAGTACAACTGTTTAATCGTGCTGGTTAATTATTTAAATTGTAGATTCAAAAAGCTAACAGCAAATTTGGTGATTTAAAATTAAGATGTATAATAAAAATCAAAAAAAAAAAAAAAAAAAAAAAAAAAAAAAGTTCAATAAACAATAAACTCGTCTAGGAGTTTTGCGAAGTTCTAAATAATTAGTAATTTGGGCGTTTAACATTGCTGTTTTGTAAATGTCCAATTTGTGTAAGCTCTTGTAAAATATTGTCATTATTATTATAATTATCAATCTATTATTATTATTTGATTAATTAATTATTATTATTTGATTAATTAATTAATTAGGCAGTAATAATTATACTAAGCATATTTTTTACATTGCCTTCTAGTGCTCTCTTTGTATTTATCTCACCTAATAGCCAGTTCATGTATAAGATCTCCTCATGTAAATTGTATAATGTTTTTTTTTAGCTACTTCATAATGTTAATATATCCCACACATTTTGTAAGAAAAAATAATAACGATGATAAACGTTTAATCAGTAGTAGTAATAATAGAGATTGCGTCTGAGTATGACGAGTAAGACTGACGATTCAATTCCCGTTTTATCCATTTTTTCCTCGCTTCCTCTCGATATTTATCGTACTTTCCTTCAACCACTTGTACTTTTGATAAGTCGTAAACATCTGAAAGTTCTAAATCATCTCCAAAGTCTGGAAGTTCCAATGGTTTTTGCTCTAGACTCTGGAAATTATATCAATTAAATTATTTAAGCAATGAGATTCATAAATAAGTATTCAGAGTATTTTTATTATTACTAGACTTTTTCTTCGTTTATCAGACAATGAGCTTCTGCGTCGTTCCCATAAATCCTCTCTATCCAATTCATTTTCACCGTCGATTGGAATCAAAGTAATGTCATAGTTAGCGCGCGGATGTCCTAAAATTCCAACTTTAATTTTTAATTTCTGTAAATTTTCTTCATCAGCAAGTAGTGCATTCTTCAAATAGTTTATTCTTGGATCTTTTGATTCTGAATTAATCAGTCCTGGAATTAACAAAGGATAATTAATGATGGCCATATTTATCAAATAATAATTTTTAAGATAATTTGTGAGTATTACCCAGAGAAACTAGTCTATAGTCATTAGATTCATTAAGTAATTGATAAGACAATGGTGAATTGATCAATAATTTTCTACGTGGTAAAATTGTAGATCCATGGAGAATAAATTTTTCTTCTTCATCCATCCCTTTATTGGTTTCATATCCAGTTTTACGATCAGCTATATTGTAAGCATCAGTTCTCAGTAGTCTGTGGAGTTCAACTTCTAATAACAAAATTTAATATTGAATCAATTATCAGTGAATATTTTGAGAACTAGACAATTATTGATCCAGTCCAAAAATATTCTGTATAATAATTTCCTGCTTAATAATTTAATACTCGTAAAGTTTCAACTTTTGCAGGATATTATTAGATAGAATATTTCAAAATAGGAGAAACAGTCTCGAATATAAATAGCGATATTGATTTAAGTATTTTACCAATCAAATTGTAATATTTTCTCTGCAACGCAATCCAAACTACACGATAAGCTACCTGGATAAACGCTTCAAAAATTCTTAGATCTTTTTCTCCATGAGACTCAATGGACGAACCACCCAGCATATGGTGATACTTGGCACTTTCTTCACATCCAACCAACAATTCGCAGTACTCTCGAGCTACAATACTTCTTAGAGCACTCATTTCTTCAGCTTTTTTCAGTCTGCTACCTCTGGCCAATTGATTGCGTGCTTTTTTAGTCACTGCAGTTCGCTTTTTTATTATTTCCTCTTCCCATATTTGAGTGTACGATTGGAAGTAAATTATAAGTGCTCGTAGTAGACGATCGACGATACGAAGGTGAAAAAAATTTATAAACTGAAGACTCACCGGAGTTGTCAATAAGTACAAAACAAGATTTTTTATGTCTTGGAGAATTATAACGTCTGGTTCATTAGGACTTACTTTACGAAGATAATGCCTGCGGTATCTTAACTTGAAATTAAATTTTAATAATTAGTATTTTATACAAATGTTTGAAAATATGTGAAATTTAGTAATTTTATACTTTTTGATTAGAATTCAAAATATCTGAGAAACTTAAAATTAAATACGCATGAGGACAATAAATTTTTGATTTATCTATTATTTTCTTTCTCTGTCTCCGGTATTTTATTTTTTGATCCTCCTGTTCATGAGCTCTGAAATATCACAAACAACTAATGAAAAAAACTTATAAAAAAATAGAAAATAAATTTACCCAAATATTGCCAATTCTTTGCGAAAATCATCCCACACAAAATGTACATCATCTTCAAAATTTTCTTGCATTTAAAAAAAAATAAAATTTTTAAATTAAAAGTTGTTTACACATATATAGTTGCTCCAAATGAAGTTGCAGCTACCTATTGATTGTACCGATACGTACCAACTGATTTACTGACACATTCAAGTTTTATTTCGAAATACATAACAATAATAATTTAAAGAACAAAACAATATTGAAAAATTTGAGAAATTTTACAAATAAGTTTTATTTTAACAAAAGTATAAATACATTTATTTTCTCTTATGAGTACTAAGGGTACTAGAATCCTGTTGTAATTTTTGCTTTAGTTGAGAATGAACGGGTATTGTGTCCAAAACAGCTTTAAATTCGGGGTAAATTGGCTCAGATATTTTAAGAAGAGCATCAGGATCTGGCATTAATTTATTTGGATCATTACTACGGTATCTAATTCTGCATCGAACGTTAACCTTTTCCCTTTGATTAATCATGACAGTCACATAGAATTCTTTATTTTCCATCTCAAGATTCGGACCATTTATCGGTCGCTCGGGCAACGTGACACTGTCTCTGCTCATATGAATTTTATTCTCACGAAAAGCAGACCATACGTGTTCAGTAGCCAATGTCCAAGGATTATCAGCTGACATGTTAACTTGGAGTAAAAATTCACCAAGAAGTCTCATAGTTTGTGGTACAAACGGCGAAGAGTATGCTTGCTGAGGAACACCAATGTCTTCTTCAAACTTTTTAATGTTTTCCGGCGTAGCGTACGCTGCCAGGCCAGGTAGAAGTAAATGCTTGTATGCATAATATGGAGACAACGATAGCTTATCTCCACGTACACCCATCCCTTCAACAAAAGTTTTCAGAATAACATCAATCTGTTCTCTCTTTCTATTATTTCGATTTTCAACTAGTTGATAGATGAAGTATCGATTTTTCCAATTTTTTATTTTAGCTCCTTTTTCAAGAAGAGGAAGCTTATACTGTCGTTTCAGTACAAATGTATTCTATAATTTAAAAATCAGTAATTTTATTATTTTATTAATAAAAGTTCATGTAAACACATTCATGTGCATAAACTGAAAATAATAATTACCCTGGTTTGTTGAATTACAACTCCTGGCGTTTTGTTCAAAAGAGGACTGATTGATTTTGTTAAATTATTAAAAACACTTGCAAAATTCATTTTTTTTTTTTTTTTTACTTATTTATTTACTTTTTACAAACTATTTACTTTAACTTGAGAGTGAATATAATTTCTTTAATTATAACCTCTTTTACTGTCATGCATCGCGCATGCGCATCAATTTTCTGAGTGAATTTTGAATTTTACCGCGTACAAAGATTCAAGGGAATTAAACTTTTTAGTGACAAAAATATAGTTACTAGAAACTAATCATTCCTATTGGTTGAAAGTATGAATTACTTGAAGAAGAGTGAATATGTGTAGTTAGTATAATTTATGTGTGTGTAATTATACCAAGGCGAGTCAGATCGATTATTCTCACTTCTCGAGGAAGGAGAAAGTCGATAACCAACTGGCTAATGCTACGACACAACGCTATATACACTCTAAAGTTATAACAAACGAGAAATTCATGTTCGATATATCTCTGAATAATAAAGTTCGATCACGGTCGATTATCCGATATCGGCTGCAAATAGCGGCAAATTTGTTTGTTTGTGTTTTTTATTTTTTTTTGTTTTTCAACTATTAAGTATTATTGGTTTTAAATATTTACACAATATACAGGAAAACAAGTATTCTACAAGTAAGTTTTTTACGTTTAATTTGCGTCACCTCCATTTTGTTGACATATTATTTGCTTCCTCTGTCTTAAAAGTAGAACAATTATAAATATAAATATAAACATCCATGTATGGAAAAAATTAAAAAAAAAAATATTTAGTCATGAATGTTTATATGTTTTTATATTTTTCAGGCAGTAAAAATAAATAATTTTAACTGAATATGGCCGGTGTTAAGCCAATAATATCATATGAGGTGATAGCAACTGACAACGAGCAAGAGGAAAATAATGAAGTACAGTTGGCTTACAGCATGGAAGAAAAACATACTTACACTTATAAAAAACTCGTTGTACCTATGTCAATGAGAAGTCAGTACTGGAGATATTTTGGTTTTCCAGCAACTAAAGAAGGTGAGATCTTGACTAAAATAAAAATAGTCTGTATATTATGTCGTACGCAAATTGCTTACAACCGTAACACCAGTAACCTGCGTATGCATTTACAAAATAAACATTCATCGGAGCTGATGGAGTTGGAGGCTAACAGGCCTCCCAAACAGCAGTTCGTTCAGCAGAACATGAAAGAGAGAAGAGCGCAGAAAAAATTGTTAAAGTCGACGACGTATATTCATACAACTAACATTGATGGTACTGTACAGATTGATGGTGATTTACAGTATGTTACTGACCCGAATGTTAGTTTTGCTAGTTTAGAAGACGACCTCAGCCTTGAAACACCGCTCAGGATAGCAATGAAAAATGCGTCTACTAGTAAAGATCAACAGCAACAGCAGCAGTTGTCTTATGTTATTTCAGATGACGGCGATATACAGCACGCTGAAAACAGAGATATGAATAATTTAATGACCGAGGTAGCTGTGATGGATATGCAGTTACCAAATTTTGTAGAGGGACTTGGATTTTCAAGGTTTATGTCTATGCTTAGTTCATCGTATGACATTCCCAGTAAAAGCAAACTCGAAACGGAATTAATACCCAACATGTATAACAAGTATAAAAATTACTTAGTTAATGTTTTAAATAAAGTTTCAACAGACATAGGATTGACTATAGAAGAGTGGAAGTCAAGCAATGATGAGTATTTTATAACTATCTCGATGTTTTATCAGAATTCAGAAGAGGCTGTAATGGAAACAAAAGTACTAACGACAGTACATGCCCCCAGAGAATGGGGTACTGGTCAGTGGGACAATTTTATTGAATTATTTTTGTACGAATGGAACTTGACGCAAGAAAAAATAACTGCTATTGTTGTTGCGACGACTCTTCAAGATTTACTCAATGCTTTAACCAGTCGAGGGTTTATTTTGATACCTTGTTTGCTGTATACGTTACAAGAGTGTGCTCAAGAATGCTTTGAGCACCCTAGAGTCAAAGAGATCTTGGTGGCTTGTCGAATAATTGTAGGAGTTATGACTGCAAAAACTGGTGGTGGTGAAAAAGAGAGTTTAGAAGAACAAGAAACGTATTATGAGGTAAATTTATAATCATGAGTTTATTAGAATTAATTTTTATTTGTTAAATTTATAAAAATTATAACGGTGATATACTTTTTTATAGCAAGTTGACGAAAATACATTGTTGATGGATTACCCGGGAATTTGGACGTCAACACATAATATGCTGCAGCAAATAATAGCCAAGAGAAACTACATTGAGACATTGCTAGTGTCTAAAAGTGAATCGGAAGGCGGTGAACTTGATTGGACGGGCATAAAGCTTGCTCCTGAAGATTGGAGTACAATGGAAGATCTTGTAATGGCTCTTGAGCCATTAAAAGTTATAATATTGACACTAGTTGAAGAAAGAATTCCTATGATTTCACTTTTGAAACCTATTTTATGGCAACTTGAGTCGGTTCATTTGGGTACAAAGCCATCAGACAGTAGCCTAGTAAGAGGTTTTAAATATCAAATTAGTCAAAAGCTGAATGAACGCTATGAAAGCGGTGAAATAATAAATATGCTGCAAATTGCCACTACTTTGGATCCAAGGTAAATAAAAAAGATAGCTTAGTCATTTTTATTTCACATTAGGGATAAATAGATCAGTAATTAAAACACTTATTTTTAGATTTAAACAGCTACCGTACGCTAGTGAAGAAGAAAAAGCTGAATCAATGAAAGAAATTAAAGAAACGATAAAAAAATATATTCATGATGATGAGAGAAAATCTGCGAGTAAAGAACCGGCTAATAAAAAGAGTAGATTATCTGGTAATACTAAATGAAATTGAATTGGTTTGTCATATTATTTGTATAATTCATTTCATTTATTAAATTTCAATTAAATAATTTCAGGCATGGAGAACCTTTTCAAAGATTTTAATTCAAAGAAAACGCGAACGACGATTTCGGATAAAGCAGAGTTAGAGATGGTACAGTATCAAGGTGAATCTGGCGAACCATTAGGATCATGTCCAATTGAGTGGTGGACAAAGTTATCCGCCAAGTGTCCATATCTCTATAAACTCGCAACACATTACAATTGTGTACCAGTTTGTTGTGCCCCGTCAACACGCATTCATCCAGACGCACAAATTGTTTATAATTTAAAACGCGCGGCTATACCAACTTATCTTGTTGACAAGTTGATTTTTCTTAATTGCAATTACACCGTTAGCCCAAGTGTTTGATTCATTTTATATACTCTTAAATATATTCTTAAGAAATCTTTTTATAAGTTAAATGATTGAGTATCTTATTCAATGATTGATTTATAATTTTTTTTTTTTTTTTTTTTTTTTTTTAATTTGAAAATGTTTATTCGTATTCAAGTCTTTGTTCCTATACGTATGTTTATAATCAATGTAATTTATGTTTATGTATTTGTTCGCATTTGATAAGTGAGTGCAACTATTTTATTTGTAAATACTGGTAAGTTCATAGATTAATCATGAATCGATACATTTTTTTGCTTGTACACGAGATCTATTTAAATTTAAAGTCAATGTTTTCAATGATCGCCTTTATCTAATCTTATGATAAGATTAAATTATTAATACAACATTGTACAAATATAAATTATAGTTTTTAACAGTTTAAATACTTGCTGTAATTTGACTTATGTCAAAATTACGACACATTAATTCAACATCATTATTATACAACATACCTAAGATATTTTTTAATAACTAGATTTAGTAAACTAGTGTTTAACAGAATATAAAATAATTTTCAAGTTAAAAATGTATTGACTGTACTAAAAATTATTTTGTTTTTCGATCCTATTTTAAAAAATAAAAGAGTAAAAATTAAGATAATTTACTTACTTGTAGAGAAAATGTAGGATAGAATTAATCGTTTGATTAGACAGAAATCAAAAGTATAAAGTACTTTAATTATGACATACTTTAATTTATAAAAAATTTAATCTAGTATTTAATCTTTGGTTTTTTTTGTACGTAATTTTTCAAGTGAGATTGAGTTGTTTTTCCATCCAAGATGAGCCTTCATAAAATCTTGGATCACCAATTCTAAGAGACGCTCTTTTGTAAAAGTAATAGTATATTACTGCAACTGTTACAGAATAATTTTTAGTGAATTTATTCCAAGTGATTTTTGAGTGAAAAAGTGGACAATTATGTAAAATTAACGTGATAGTTATTTAAATTACCTGTTCTGTGTATTGAATAAAGGCAATGAAAACCTCTGGTCCAATAATGAGTTAGAGGGTAGTTCCAATGAATGGTCATATGCCATATATGGAGAATAATACTCAATATTATGTAAAGAACACATAGTACTAAAGTTGTGCGAAATCTGACGTACAGCAGTTGAATAAGTCCTGTCTAAAAAAAATTAATATTGATTAAGCTCCCTTGGAGTTCCTTATGAGTGAAGTGAAATTGAATGTTATTTTACCTGGAAAATATACGTAGCGAAAAAATTAACCAACAACAATGTTAAAGCAACAATCAAACAAAAATCCTGAATTCTGAAAATAGATAAAGGTAAATAATTTAATTATCATTTATAAATTGTTGTTCAAACAGTTCATAAAATTTTTTTTTTTACTTCATAAAACTATTTTTAAAGAATTACTTACATGTAAAGAGATAAAAGTTCTACAGGATAAGATCGAGTAAAACTAGAAAATGAATTAACACAAACATCGAATAGCAACAATAAATTTTGAATGATAACTATTGCGGAATACTGTTTAGAAGTTGAAATATTCATTTACTAAGTCAATGATGTCAATGACATTGATTTTCAGGTTTGTTTTGATTTTGGGCATCCATCTGCTAGTACACAACAAATGACACTGACATTTCGGTTTGTTATGATTTTTTTTTATACACAGCAAACTTCATTACTGAAGATGGCGTATAGTAGTAATTCATTTATTCTTGCACTGGACATAAAATATACAATGATATGAATTTTATGATCACAATGAAACTTTTCAATATAAAATTTTATTAATTGTAATTTTTCATTAAACAAAAGATGTAAAAAGTGTACAACAAAAAAAATTATAAATTTCTGTTGTATTTAAGATCAATTTTTTTTAATTATAACTCAATTTTTTTATCAAACAAATTACTTACAAGAATTTTTTTCATTAACTTTTCATTCGAATTTTTCACCTGTGTAATTAGTCGTACCTGTAGGTAAGTTACCGTTTGATTACTTTGACGTTTACATTCCATTCCACGTAATAAGAGTTAAAAAAACCAGTCAACAAGTTGTCTAATCATGTACCGTTAGACTCAAATGAAAAACTGTATACCAAGATGAATTTATGTGAAAGAAAACAGTACTTTTTAAATACTTTATGATAATTTATTTATATTTATTTATTTATTATTTTTAATTATATAGTTTATAAGCATGACAAGCTCTAATAGTAATGTTAATTCGAAAAAAGTACTTACTCCTGATCGTAAATTAAAATTAAAGAATAACACGGAAAAATCTCCTGATACGTACGTATATTATTTAAATTTAATAACTAATAAAAAATTTATAATTAATTATTTATCTTTTATTTACAGAGGATGGTGGTTAGTTTTTGGAGTAATTATTCTTCTTACTCTTGTAACTAGATTTTATAATGTCACTGAACCCCAACATGTTTGGTAAGTAAATAATATGTTTACCAGCAATAATAGTTATTTTACTATTTATATTACTAAATTTAATGCTATAATTATTGATTACAGCTGGGACGAGACACATTTTGGAAAAATGGGAAGCTGGTATATCAACAGAACGTTTTTCTTTGATGTTCATCCACCTCTTGGAAAAGTAATTTGTTTTATTTATTTTCTTGCTGAAATATTAACTAAATAATTAATTTTTTCATTTAAAACACAGATGTTAATTGCATTATCTGGATACTTAACCGGATATGATGGTACATTTCCATTTGAAAAACCTGGAGATAAATTCGGAGATGCTAAATACGCAGGAATGCGAGTGGTAAGTTATTTTATTCTTTTTTTACACAAATACGATTTTATAAGTAACTTAATAAATAAATAAAACTATTTTATAGTTCTGTACATTTTTGGGAGCAACGATTGTACCTTTAGCGTTTTTGACAATATGGGATTTAACGAAATCAACTCGTGCTGCTGCATTATCGGCAATGTTTATTTTATTTGGTAAGAATCTCCAATCACTTATTTTTAAATACAAAAAATTTTTATAATTAATTAATAATTATTTTTCAGATGTCGGCTTGGTAACTCTCAATAGATACATTTTATTGGATCCGTTGTTATTGTGTTTTATGATGTCAGCAACTTGGGGAATGGCGCGAGTCGGTTCTCTGAAGAATCAAGCATTCACAAAAACCTGGTGGGGTTGGTTGTCATTCACTGGAATATCTCTAGCTTGTACAATGGGAGTTAAATTTGTCGGATTATTTGTCGTACTATTAGTCGGATTATTTACAATAAGTGAGCTCTGGAGAGAACTAGGTGATTTGTCACAATCCGTTACAAATGTAGGCAAACATCTCCTAGCAAGGATTTTGTGCTTGATAATCTTGCCAATTATTTTATACATGGTCTTCTTTTTCATCCATTTAATTGTTTTGAACAAGAGTGGAAGTGGTGATGGATTTTACAGCTCCGAGTTTCAGTCTCTATTACAAGGCAATTCACTTCACAACGCTTCCATGCCGAGAGAGCTCTCATACGGTGCTACGATTACGCTAAAAAATCATCGTACGGGTGGTGGATACTTACATTCGCACTGGCATCTGTATCCAGAAGGTGTTGGTGCTAGACAACAACAAATCACAACCTACTCCCATAAAGACGACAATAATTTATGGCGTGTCAAGAAATTTGATACTGATAAACTACCGGCTGAACCTGAGTTGGTAAAAGACGGAGACCTCGTTCGTTTGGAGCACGTTATCACAGGTCGCAATTTACACTCGCACAAAGAAATAGCTCCAGTTTCAAAAAAACACTATCAAGTAACAGGCTACGGTGAAAATGGTACAGGTGATGCTAATGACGTATGGAAAATTTTGATATCTAATGGCAAAGATGGTGATATTATTCAGACAGTTACCAGTAAACTCAAGTTCGTTCATTATCTCCATCACTGTGTACTAACGTGTAGTGGTAAAACTCTACCTAAATGGGCTTACAGTCAACAAGAAGTCTCATGTAATCCTAATATGCGAGACAAAAATGCCTTGTGGAATATTGAAGATAATAGGTATCCTAAATTACCTAACGTTAGTTTTCAAGTATACGCACCAGGGTTTCTTGCTAGATTTATCGAATCACATGCGGTCATGCTTCAAGGGAATTCAGAATTAAAAGTTAGAGAGGGTGAAGTTACTTCTCGTCCTTGGCAGTGGCCTATTAATTACAGAGTAAGAAAATACATTCAACTATAATAATAATGATAATATAATAGTTATTGTTTTGTTATGATTATTAATAAATTTTTAAATTTTTTCTAGGGGCAATTTTTCTCAGCAAACAATCATAGAGTTTATTTGCTAGGAAATCCAATTATATGGTGGGGAAATATAGTTTTTCTATTTATATTTGCTCTCATATATTTATACACTGCAGTAAGAGAGCAAAGAGGCTGCGAAGATGACCCAAAAGTTGTTGCTGAAGTAGAAAAATTAAAAACAGCAGGCAGCTGGTTATTTATCGGATGGCTTTTACATTACGTTCCTTTTTGGGCAATGGGACGAGTACTCTACTTTCATCATTACTTCCCGGCATTGATGTATAGCTCTATGCTCACTGGTATAACGATAAGTTTTATCATCGATACGCTATTCTTTTTACTACCACAGAGAATCGCAAATACTATTTATCATCTTATTCTTGGAACAGTTACTTCCGTGACTATCTACAGGTTTTTATTTATTTATTTTTTTTTTTATATTCTTCTTTTATTCCGAAAAGTAATTTTTAATATTTAATCTATAACTTTATTCTTCAGCTTTTATTTATTCTCGCCGTTGGCTTACGGTATGGACGGATCAAATTCGGATTCTCTCGTTAATCCTATGCTTGGACTACGCTGGCTCGACTCATGGGAATTCTGAACAAAAAAAATTATAAATTGAAAAAAAAAAATTTTTATGAGATTATTGAAGAGGTAGATAGGTACGAACTGATAAATTTAATTTATATTTTATACTTTTATAAAAAAAATAAAGTAACTTTTTATACAATTTTTCTCTCTAATCTAAGTCTATAGAATGTGAATAGACGTGAATTGTCCTATCTTATTAAACAAATATAAATAAATGCATCAAAAAATCAATTGATCCGTTGCGACAAATAATATATGTCAAGTTCAACGAGAAGACGCGCAGGTGCAAAGTTGTATCAGCTGTAGATTGTTGTTGCTAGCTAGCTGGAACTTCATCAGTAGCAGTGTCCACATTTTAACCGTCACAAGTTGAATCTAGCACTGATATAATAGTTAATGAAAAAAGGGTCATTGTGCGTTTAAAAAGTTTTAAATTTATACTCAACGCTGTGTACTGATTAAAAAAAAAAATACAAAAGAGAATGACAGCAGTAGCTAAATAGGCCAGTAAGAAGCTGAGAATCAACCAGTTAATACCACAACAAACCAATGTGGTACTTGTTTTTTTTTTTTTTTTTTTTTTTTTTTTAAGGTAAATATTCACAGTGACAGTCGCGTGTGATTTTGCGCGAATCAATACACTAAATTATTCAAAATCAACTGTTCACTTTTTTCTCACATTTATATTTTAACTTCGTTCTATAATTTAAAATAACTAAATTTATTTACGTCACGTTTCAAATAATTGATTGATCAATTAAAAGCAATGAAAAACTACTTTGAAAGTTAAGTTTAATCAATAATAAAAAAAATTCTTGTCATTCTGTCAGCTAAAAAAAGTAATAGAATAAATATTGACGCTTTATGAATATTTAAAAAACATTGTAAGGTAAGTGATGAATCCAATATATTAGAGTAGTGTATTGAGTTGATGCAGTCAAAGTGACGCAACGGATGATCTCATAAAACTTTTAAAAAATTAATTCAATGAATAGACCGCTCGGAATTCTATCTAACACTCAGTTCTATGACTTGCCTGGATTTAGAATAGAGTGAAAGAAATTTGAAACTGTTGAGATTAAAATTTATTTAAATTATTTACGCTTATTTCAATTTAATCATTACATTTTTATTTATTTTTTTACGCGAATTAAGTCTGAAGTTCATGCAACTATCTTTTTATCCTAATTTTTATATCTAGATCTATACTTACATCGTTTTGACTTTATGCGTCAGTGATTGATAAGTTATCTTATATTATGCCTTCAGGGCTTATTAAATGATACAGTTTCTGTTGTGAACATAAATTTCTGTCGGTGAAATGAACTTTAAAATGCATAGTTATGATTCCAAAATAAATAAATTGAGTGAATTTGTATTCTTCTTCACAACAATGCAGCTCACGATATAAATTGAGGTAATTTATAAATTAAAAATAGTTTATTACTTGCTTGTACGTTTGTATTTTTATTATATATTTATTTAACGTGCCTACAGGTAAATGTACTGCTTACCGTGCGTTTATAAATAAATACTCCTGGTAACGTGGAATGAGAGTGAATTAAACTGCTCTAATATGCTGAAGCGTAAAATAAATTTACTATTGATTATTTGGTCACTTACTAATATTATTTTATGCGGCGAGTTAACTAAAATTTCGCAACAACCATCCAACGTCCTTGAAGATTTCTTCGGGTATCGTCATATTTCTATTATTCACTTCACTATTCCGGAAAATGTTATCAAAGCTATCTTCAAGTAAGATTATAAATATTTAAATTAAATTTTTATCGCCTTGCGGTCAAGTGACTAGTATTATAAATATTTTTATCAAACAAATAATAAAAAAAAAAAAAATAAATAAACAATAATTTATTATTTTACAGGTTCACTGCTAAAGAAGCTAAGACTGGAGGATTGGGTAATTGTTCGCCGCGAGATGTTTCAATTTACTTGAAGTCCGGAAGTATTCCATTAGTTCATCCGGACGGGTCTAAAATTAGTGCAGAGTTGTTGAAAAACCGAAGATCATTTTATGAGCTTAATTTGACAAGCGCTGGCGATCAATATGAAATTTCTGCAACGTCCCCGGCTTCGGGTGACTGGTATGCTATTGCATTTAGATCGTGGACCGATCCTGACTCTGAAAAAATTACTCAACAAGGTAAAACTCATCAGAACAATTATTAACTCTAATAAGTAGTCTATTGAAGTAATCTTAATTGACCAAGTTCTTTACTTACTGAGAATCTTGTAGTAAATTTATCTTAATAATTATTTCCAGGCATTGGAACAGCATGCGATACAGTTCTGGATGCCGAATTATTTGTAGAACGAGTTGAGCAATCGTTATTTGCAAAGAAAAACGATGACAATACAGTAACATTAAATGATAATTCATTGGATACTGCTATAATTCAATTTTTTGTACCTGAAGATCAACAAATAGTAAATATTTCGTTGATTTCATCATGTGAAGAGTGTAAAGTCGCTGCTAATGTTATCACGAAGGAAACTTTAACCAGTGCATTGATTAATCAGTCTGAAACGACTCTAGTTTTTAAGCCTTATGTTAATTCTTTACATTACTTGACTCTTTGTCTTCTGTCGGGTAATGCAACTAACATTTCAATCGCATTACCACTGGACGACTTATCACTAAGCGACAATGCTTATGACATCAACGATGACGTTGTGGCTGTGAATAAAGTACTACTGACAAGGAAATCTCTTCCAGACTTTTTTTTATTTGATTATGAGCATTTATTAGGTAATTCTAGTAAACCTTCACCCGTTAATATTACGGTTGACAAGCTAACAGTATTAAGTTACCAAGTAGCACCAGTTTATGATGTCGGCGGTACTGTTTCTATTGGTATTAAATTAGTTAAGAAAACCAACAATATTGTTGTAGTCGGATGCATTTCTCTAGGTATTTATGTTTCTTTTTCCAATTATGTTCAGGTTAATTGATTATAATTAGAGCTAGGATTTTTGTCTTAATTTTAAAATAATAATTTATGAATTTTTGATATTACGGCAACAGTATTAGTCGTATGAAAAAATTTTTTGAATAAAAATTATTTTAAATTTAATTTTATAAAAAAAAATGTCTCTTATGATTTTTTTCTCAGGATCAGTTAGAAAGCCGTAATTTTAAAATAAAGGTTTTCATAATTAGAAAAAATTTTAATCATTCGTTATGAATTTTAATTTTATCTTAAAATTACGGAGAAAATATTGGATTTTTTAGAAAATCATAAGAAACACTTTTTATACTCAATAAAATTTCCTATCATTTTTTTATTAGATTTTGATAGGACCAATATTTTTCCCGTAATATCAAATATTTAAACCACTCATTTTAAAATTACTGCAAAAATCTTGACACTAATTATAATAATAACTGAATCTTTCATCTCTTCTCTGTATAGTTAAATTTAAATAAATTTTTTTCAGGATATTATGCAGGAATCACGGCAGGCGGAGGATGTATAAGACAAAATTCAATAACAGCCGCCGATTTGTGGTCAAATAACACAAAACCAACAATTATTCACATTCCATATCCAGAACCCGGCACTTGGCATCTAAGTATGAAAGCTTTTTACCTAGAACCTAAGTGCAATTGTTCTGAAGAATGTCGTACAACTGGCTGTAGATTATGCAGCTGCATGAATGAAACGACGACGAAAGTAGAAACCAATATAGCTTCATCACCGTGCATCGAGGGACACTGCAATTCAAATGGTCGATGTCTTCATTACATGAACGGTGGATCTGTATTCTCAGCATGTTATTGCAATGGTGGATACCGCGGATTCGACTGCGCGGATGACACTTACGTTCTAACTGGTGGAAGTATTCTCGTGCGCTTATTGCTTCTCACATTGAGTAATTTAGCATTTTTAGCATCAAGTTATGTAGCGTTCTGCCGAGAATACTACACGGAAGCTGTCGTCTACGTCTCGGTGATGTTCTTCTCAACATTTTATCACGCTTGCGAAGCCGGGGAAAATATTATGAGTTTCTGTATCACGAAGCTCAGCGTACTGCAGTTCTGCGACTTTTACAACGCTCTTTTGTCAATCTGGGTGACTCTGGTAGCAATGGCGTCATTTGGACCAAGGCTCACGGCTTTCTGTCAAATTAGTGGAGCTATTATCCTTGCTCTGGGTGCTGAGTTAGATCGTACAGCTCTCTGGGTCTTTCTGCTGCCTGCTATCACTGGCTCCATTTTAATCGGAGTATCTTGGGGCTTACGTTGTCGAAGACAACGAAACTTTGGATACCCCGCATCAAGATATCGCAATGTTTATCTTCCAACTGGACTTGGTCTCGTTTCTGTCGGCTTAATTTGCTACGCATTTCTTCAAACGCGTCGGAATTACCATATTATTCACAGTTTTTGGCATGTTTGCATCGCATTGAGTGTGGTTTTACTTCTTCCTAAGCGTAAACATATGAAATAGTATCGGAGATCGCTGGACAACGATTATGAGTCTTGCGATGAAGCTATTCGTGCATTCTCATCGCCCGTTGTCAGCGATTTTGATCAAGAATGTGATCTGAGTGATTCGTTTTTGCAAGCATTGGATGAATAAGTGTGATGAACACTCTTATATAAATATAAATAATTGTGATTTGAAATGATAAATAAATTACACAAACTTTATTGTGATCTAATAAGTATATTTTACACTTTTGTGTGCTGATGTTAAATATCTATATATTTGTATAGAATGCACTTAATGCACAAAGTATAAGATAAAAAATATTACATAGATATATATTGTGACTATTATCTTCCATATGAATATTTATTTATTAAATATTTTTCTCAAACTGTGAGTTATTTTTATTTATTGTATTTAAAAATCTATCGACTATTAGACAAAGTTTATAATTAAAAGAAGTATATATTTATATATTCAATAAATAAAAACTGATAATAATTGATGAGTAGATTTTTTTCTCATAATTATATTTATATTTATATATAACTACTTTATTTTTTATTTTTATAAGTATGATTATTAAGTGGATTATATTGTTATTCGATGGCTTTCAATGGCATAGGGCACATTTAAGATTATTGTATCATATTATTTCAATTATTTATAATAATTAATAAATCATTGTTATGTTATATTATATTATTTGATTATATAGTGATAAAAAATAATTAAGCAGCCGCCGATGGTGCAGTAGGTGAAGAATCTGGACTATTGATAGTAGTGAGAAGATTGGAAACTAGACGTGCTATTGATTCCATTGAAAAGCCACATTGTCGGTAAAGTCTCGAACAATTTTGTCCTTTTCTTCCTGCTTCGATAGCTTCTTGAATAGCTGTTCCACGCATTGCAGTGCGGAATACCTGGTTCGTCGTTACAGTATCTACTAATCGGTCGAATGATGACACTTTTTCTTCATCGTCAATGTCATTAGCTGACCGCGTTGTTTCGGCGGCTCTTTTTGAGTAAGTACAGACAGCTCGTTGCATACATGTTGTGGTGTCAATTCCGTGACGAGTTAGAACGTCATCAATTTTAGTCATTGAATTAACAAATCCTCCTTCATCGCCTGAAAAATTCAGCAATTCTTTAGAATAATTATCTTATTTAAGAAGAAATAAATAAATATATTATTTTTAGTAGTTACTTCTTGCATATTGTCCATAGCTTCCACTGAGAAGAAGTAATAATTTTGGAATAATCAAAATAGTTCCCACTCCAATCACAGCGCCAAGTACTAATCCACCTAGATCAACTTTCCCTGGTGCGTAAGAAGATACTCCATAGCCCTGATAAGTATTATTTTATTTTTAGTAAATTATTGATAAGAACAATTATATTGTTAAGTTTTTAACTTACTGAGCTTGTGCCAACTCCAGTAAATCCAAATCTTGGTTCTTGATTACGATCAATTGGAACGTTTGATCCATCAGGTCCAGAAGAACTTCTGGACACTGAAGAAGCGTTTTCACTACGATGTTGCGAGGGTGATTGAGATTTCTGTTGTGATGCGACGGGCATTTGATCATGAGATTTTCCCATTTTATCGAGGTAGTCTATAGAACTTGGTACAAATCTAAAATATTTATTATTATTAATCTTCAGTAATTTTTATTGTTAAATTTTATAGAAATAAAATTAATTAATTACCCTCCCATGTCGTATTTTGGCGAACAATAAACACTATTAATTAAAAAAGCAGCCATTAAGGCCAAAATCTTGAAGCTCGCAGTATTCATCTAAAAAAAGTTTAACAAAATATAAAATTTCTTCTGAAGAAATGGAAAGAAACAATATAGTTTAAAGTACGTACCTTGAAGTTTATTTATGAGGATCTCCAAAAATGTAATGTCTATGTGAAAAACTTATTTCAACTGAAGTAAAAAGTACGTGTCGGGTAAATATATAGGTACTGAGGGTAATGACGACGACGGTCAAAGATAATTGCTCTCCTAGTTTCGCTTTCGTCGTTGTAGATTTCCATAGAACAAAGTCGCGGCCCGTGACATCCCCTCCGCACATGCCAAAAGACTTTTACTCTCATCTTCTAAAGAATGATTTTGAACAAACAAAAATTTGGTACTGCGTGTCATGACGAAAGACTTTTTAGTAAGAAATTAGTTAAACTAAGCAATTAAAATATTACAAAAACTTATTTTTTTAAGAAAATAATTTTTTCTAATAGTTTTAATTAAAAATCGTAACCTATTTCTTCATTGTTCCCCTTCTGTGGGATTTTTTGTGACCTCCACATTATTTTTGATACGCGTACTTACTATTCAACGCTTCAGAGTAAACTAAATCCTCAAAGCTGAAGGATAAAGAGCGTAATTACTAAATATACTACTTTGTTCACATTAATCAAACTTGATAAACATAATTATTGTTTCTAGCAATCCTTTTCATTCATATGAATTAATTATAAAAGTAAAAAAAAAAAAAAAAATGAAAGTGACATTTTTACTACACACTACTTAAGATAATCTTGTAATTATAATATTTAAACACTTTCGTTAATACGCTAACATTTAAATTTATTTATTTTTCATACGTCGAAACAATAAGCATAATAAAACTAAAAAACTTTCTTCTCTAAATTGAATCACCTCATTAGAATCTAAAGTAAACATTCAATTTAAAGCAATAAAAGGAAAATTTGATAATGAGCGTTGGAAAACAATCCCATCGTTAAAAGACGAGTGTTCTAAGGAATTCGTTCTGCCGACTGATTAAGAAAAATGTCACGAAAGCCATAAGCACCGAGCACTTTTATTTTTTTTTTTTTTGTACAACGGAAATAAACCATCCACAAGATTATACTTCCATTACTTAATTAGCTAGGGGAGTTACTTTGCTATTATTAACAATAAATTTTTTACTTTTAAACGAGGTGAACATTACTGATAATGATTATCACCTTTCTCCACGGAAAAAAATGTCCTTATTTCCGAGGAAGTGTAGGAGGGTGTTATATACATAGTCGGAAATTTTTTGCAGAGCCCACACTGCATTCAACTTATTGTTCGCTATTCTCTAAAACTAATAAAATTTTGCTCTTTACTGAAATAAACATACAGTAATCATGAGTTCATCAGTATTAACAATATTATCACTAGTTTTTTTAAATAATTTCTTCATAACATCCTTGGCGGATCTTACTCCGGATTTACTGCGAAGAAAACCGCGGTTTATTTCATTTAATTCTGATAAAGGAAAAATAGATGTAAGTACTAAATTTCTTTAATAATTAATACCTAAATTAACGATGTAATATTTTAGATCGATTTGGATTTATCAATTCCATTTTTATCAATACCTCTAAATCACGAAGAAGGATCAGATGGTCCACAGCCTTTGGTAAATGTCAATTTGAAATCTGTTGCTGTTGCTGGAGTCTTAGCTGGGGTGTCGGCATTTATTTTGCCATTATTTTTCTACAAGCCTTCCGCTGAACATCGGTACCGTGAGTTTGACCTAATTTATATTTTGTAATTTCTAATTTAATACATTTTATTTTACTGCTCTAAATTAGTACAGGCCGGAACGATGACTTTGGATTAAAAGAAATGGGCCAAGCATTCAATGAATTAATGTTGGGAAATAATTATGTGACACCGTGTCTTCAATACGCAGTTTGTAGTGCTGTTGCTAAAGTTAATCATGCTAGAGTTTTATCAAGCAGTGATAAAATAATTGACGGAATAGCCAAGTAATTAAATGACATTATTATAATCTCAGTTTCTTAATATGAAGTGATAATTAATTTCTTAAATTTTATTTATTTTTAACAGCCTCGGGTGGTTTAAAAACGCTACCCATGGTACAGCTATACAAGAAGCGATCGATATAGGCCGACGATCTAATCCTGAATGTTCTTATTTGTTTAAAGGATGCAAAATGCCTGCAGATACTCTTGAGACAATGTTAAATGAGTTAGGAGTTTATTGATAGTATTAACTATCACATTTAACTGCTAATTGAAATTAAAAATATGTACTATTAACATTAGATTAGGATAATTAAGATTATAAACTTTGTTAAAAATAAATAAAATTATAAATTATTTAAATTTACTTGTTACATCAGTATTTTTTAGTAATGTTAACAAACTTCTGTAATAACCACCAACGACATGACAATTTACTTTCATTGTTCAGATGCGCACAGCGTAAAAAAAATGTCTTATCATCGGAGTCTATAGAGACGTAAAGACACCAGACACGCATCGAGAAATTGTCAAGAAAATTTTTTACTTTCTCTTGTTATTAGATTAATGTTAAAATCATAAGTAAAATTACGCTACGTCGTAATATTATTAGAATTATTTGTAAAACTGGTAATTGCAAGAATTTTAAGTACATTTTTTGCACTAACAATCCTTGCTAGCACAAATGGTGTATGACCTAACATATCTGTAGACTCAGGATCGCTTCCGTGCTCCATTAGAAAGCGTACGATCGAGGGTTTATTATGAATCGCTGCATTATGAAGGGCCGTACGACCGGAAACATCTGGTTGCGATAAATCTGCACCAGCTATATTGTATGATTGGAGACGTTTAAGGCAGCCAAAAGCAGCTGCATTGCATAATTTTTGTCCTATTAATAGAGGACTCTCATGAAGATGTGCTCCACATTGGCGAAGTAATTTAATTATCTGCAATAAAAAAACATATTTTATTAATAAATTTATTGATTTAATAAATGATAAAAAAAAATTTACTTCATGATGGTCATTTTCTACAGCTTCAGTAAGTGAAGTGCGATCAAATCTATCTTTTATATGAACGTTAGCACCCATTTCTAATAGAGCTCGAACTAATTTGATGTCACCTTCACAACAAGCGATGTGTAAAACTGTCCGAGAGTCTCCGTTTGTTTGAGATACATCGACACCCTAGATATAAAAATAAAATTTATATTTATAATAATTACAATACTATTTTATAATAAGTCACTTATTGTAAGTACATTGTCTTTTAATGATGCGATTTTTTCTATGTCTTGACTAATTACAGCATCAATCATCAACGCAGGAAATATTATCGGTCCGAGTTTATCAAGCTCAGCCTCCGAATTTAAACCAAGCATACGCATAATTACTTTGCGATCTTGTATCCTGACACTGTGATGAGTTGTGATTTCACCACGTAAATTTGTTTCCATCATGCGTCTTTTGGTGACAATATCCCATTCTGTTTTTGATAATACGTATGCTAGCTTCGTTAAAGCTGCTTCTGGTGTCATATCATAGCCCAAAGTTACACCTGAGTAAAATTTTTAATTAATAAAGTTTTTTTTTTATTTGTAAATTGTAAAAAGACTAAATTATTAACCGGCGTCGAGTAATACTTTTCCAGCTTCATAGAGATCTGTAACCCCGTCTTTGTGACACTGAGTGATGTTAATAATAATAACACCGCGTTTTGTAGCATCTCGTAACACATTAAGTATATCTTCGCGATTTCCTGGAATATTTCCAGCCCCGTAAGTCTGAAGAACAACTCCTTCGATAGGTGGCTGAACGAATGCCCTTACTAAGTCAGTTGTAATACTCGGAAAAATTCTTAGTAACCCGACGTTACGGTTTAATGTCTTGTGCACATTAAATTTTTCCAAGGCGCAAGGTCGAAAGATTGACTGATAATTGACTGAAACATATCAATATGCATATATAATTAATTTATCAGTAGCATGATAATTACTGCATCATAGAAAGATAATTTGTTATTTCAATACGTCAGATCTTTAAATATTTACTTTCGATCTTAATACCAGCGACAGCGAGGGGCGTACAGTTTGGAGATGTAAACGCTTCGAATGATGCAGCAGCAGCTTTACTGGTGCGATTACCTCGCATAAGATGCGAGCCGAAAAATACACAAACCTCTGGTATGCTGTAAGTACCAGCAATTACGAGAGAAGTCAAAAAATTGTGAAGGCCATCACTGCGCGTGTCAAAAATTGGTAGCTGGGAGCCAGTTATCACGACTATTTTTCCGAGCGCCTCGAGCATGAATGAAAGTGCTGACGCAGTGTAACTCAGAGTATCTGTGCCGTGTAGCACGACGAATCCATCGTAATTTTCATATGATTCCTGAGATAAAAATAAAAGAAAAATTAATAAAATAGCATACTGTAGATAATTAAAACGATAAATAAGATAATTTTACTTTTATGTCAATTGCTATTTTTATCCAATCATCCATCGTCATATTACTAGAGTCTAAAAGAGGAGAATATTCCACAATATTGTAAATCACTCGTCGACTATCTGTACCTTTCAATCTAAAGTAAAATTTAATTACAACTAAATTCGGTTTAAATGTTGATAATGGAAAAAAACAAAAATTAACAACTTACGGCAGTACTAGAGAGTCTGAACACCCTAGAAATTCTTCTGCATAAGTACGGTCATGCATATGAGAATAACTTTTGACTGTTTCAATAAACGCATTGGGTAATGGTGAAAGAACTAAAAAAAAATTCATTTTTAACAAAAAAATCATACAATTACTTTAAATTTAAGTCTGAAAAAAATTCTTACCTCCTTGTGCGTTTCTTATCATTCCAATAGTACCACCTGTGTAGATAACTAACACTTTTCCTTCAGGTTTTTGTTCACCATTGATATGATTTAAGTGTCCATTAAGGGACTTTTGATTCATTTTTTCACTTTTATTCAATACTATTTTTGTTCCATTCATTTTGCTATTTCTTCTTCAATTACCGACAAATTTGATCAGTTTCTCTCAATCGCAATTTGGATACAAAATATTTTCTCTATTACAATGTACGCGATTCAAGCAACTGCGCTGAAATGAATTGTAAATAACTTTTAAATAATGTTGCACATGGTTCAACAAGAATTAGAAAAATCGATCAAGAAGTTAGGGTCGAGGAAGTATATGATGCATTTCAAACTGTCTGAATGCGTCGTAATTTATGTTTATACTTAATAGAACATGTATGATATCTTTATCTATACAATAAATAATCAAGCATATTATTTCCTCAGGTGATAAACTTATTAAAGATAATGAAATAAATTAAAATTACTCAGAATATTTTAGGTTGTTATTTCTTACATTCAACTATTTTGTTACCGAATTTAATTAAAATATTAATTATTAATATTTTTTATAACTTTCCGCATTCCATTTTTAATAAAACTGAAAACTTTCTCTTTCTAATTATCGTACTTACGTATCTGTTCTATCACTTTTCCTACTCAATTACAATTAATTTTTCCACAATACTTCAATTTAAAATTAACAATTTTAAACAAATAAAAAAACCTCTGTTTATTTCTACAAATTTTTCAGTATGATTAATTTAAGTTTTTATTGCTAGATAAATTATTTAAATTGTACAAAAATAATTTACCGTACAATAAGCGATTCAACACTAGCCGGCTTCAGCTCAGCTGACGCAATTATCAACAAGTATGTACGGTATTAGATTTTCGGTTTATTTTCAGAATTGTACTGTGAAAATAAATGCAACTCCGGTAGACTAACATACTGTGTACTCTAACATCATTTTGATTTCATTACCCATACACAATAATTATTAATAATCCTCTTGCAATCACTGAAAATAAAGAATAAAGTTCAAATAAATTAACTTATCAACGAAATTGACAATATTTATGCAACTATTATTATTGTTTATAAATACGTGAGAAGTCACAAGTCGAAGGTGTCATACAGTTGATGAAGATTGACACTTAACCTCTTGCAATTTATCGGGATCAATGCAAAGTTAAATTTCACAACTGACATTCAGTATTTTTATTAGTTATTCCCGATAACTACTGACATTTTTCTTCATTCCAACATTGTGAATACATATATGGAAAAATTCATGAAATTAAACGCATTGATATTGCTTGAATGAATTAATCTAACTTATTAATTCTTTAATTAATTGAAAAACTATATTTTTTATAATTTTATTTCTTTATTACAACTATTTAGTTAGTTATAAAAAGTAATTTTTTGACTTCATGATATTTTATAGCTAATAGTTTTTTTGATAAATCCTTCAACATTCATCATAATTTAAAAAAAAAAAAAACAATCAAAAATTAATATACTACTTACTAATTTTTTTTTTTATTTTAATTAATTATCATTGGTGTAAAATTTATACTCCAATTTCTTCATTAAATTTGTTTTCTAATCCTTTGAATGTAATTAGTTGTAATTTTATCATTTTCATATTGGATCAATACCTTTTTTTTTTTCAATTCATGATTTACAATATTAATTTATTACTTGAATCAATTTAACAATTTAAATCATCAGAAGTTTCAATTGTTATTTATATTTGTTTTATTTTTCATTAATTCTTATAAAAAAAATAAATAAATAAATACTTTAGAGAAGAAGCATCAAGCACGATATCATCAAATGATAACAAGTTGATTTCATAAAAAATTCCAGATGGCATCATATGCTTGAAATGACATTGTCATATGAAAAAATAAAAGAAACAGCTGTTGTAATGTTGCTACAGATAAGTAAATTGTAAATATGTCATGATTGAAAATTTTTGGAATTATTGTAACAATAGTAATTAAAAAAATATTCGATGGAGGCAAAGCTTGCGGCGTACAGATTACAAAAACGTCGTCAAGCAATGGTTGAGAATGCTAAAAAAACTTTTCATCAAACTCTCACATCCTGGGAAGACAAATCTCGTGCTTATTTAACACGTCGTGAGGTAAATAATCTATTTATAATTAATTGATTAATTAATTATTGATAAAATACAGTAAAAAAAGTGATTGCAAATTTATATAATACCTTTAAAATATACTTTAACATTAAGAATTAAAAGATTTCAGGACAAGGATGAAATTGAGAGTGTTACCTCTGAGGAGAGTATTGACATTTCACCTCGACAAAATCCTGTTATGACACGATTACTTTATCTTCTGTATTTTTTACTATGGGCAACATTGTATATGGTGGCAATACAATTTGAATTTGGTGCAGTCTACTTTATTCTGTCAGCGTTATTTTTTATATGGAAAAACACACGATCAGGACCAAAGAAAAAGGGTGAAATTAGCGCTTATTCTGTATTTAATCCAAACTGTGAAGCAATTCAAGGTACTATCAATATGGAACAATTGGAGAGAGAAATGGGCTTTG